>NC_050176.1:45047106-45174606 GCF_008315115.2 Sander lucioperca
TAATATAGTTTGATGTATAAATCAAGGGACAAATGCTAATTTGCATCCTAAATCCCCAAAATATATATATATATATATATATATATATATATATATATATATATATATATATATATATATATTACATCTATATATATATATATATATATATTACATCTATCAGTTGGCCCCCTTTCCCCCTGTAGATCCGCCCCTGCTGTGAGGCCTTTTTGGTTTACTACTTAACATCTTCACTAGAGGTCAGGAGACTTTCACCTGGAGCTGGTGTGGCTAACTGTTCACAATCAGCATCCCTTTACCCTTCTATGTTTTTCCCAGAACAACTTTTTCCAAGTTTCCAATATTCCAGTCCTCATTGCAAGTTATTGTCAATTGTATATCCGTATGTGCAGGCCTATATGGGTACACATACATATTAGAATAAGTCAAAATAAATATTAATTTTGTTTAACAAACAATCATCCATCCAAAAATGCCACAATATATTATTCAGACATCAGGATGCAGATGAACATCATATATTGAATATAACTCCACTGACCATATCTTAGTATGAAACCATACTCTGCATCTGTCTGCAAACTAAGATCCCACAAAGTAAGGATGTGGTCACTTATATGACATAGATTCAGAAATAAACTGTACGTCTAAACGTAGCTCAGGAGGCTGCAGAGCTTTGGCATGACTGTAGTTAGACATAAATAACAACATCTAACTTAACAACTGACCAATGTTTTCAATGAGTTAGTGGAGATTCCTAAAAATTTGTAGCATTTTTGTTTTTACAATAAACTAAAACATTTTCTTTCTCAATTTCAACAACACCTTCAGCAGGCCACTAGTCTGCAGCTGCTGTCTGTCTGCATGTTAAACTTTGCAGTTGTCTGAAGGGCTGTTTTGTCACTGTGGGTTTCCTGTAAAGCTTACCTGGAATTGTATCGGATCACTCGTGAAGGGTATGTGGGGGCTTGAAATACAAACAGGAAATTGTCTGAAAAAACACTTTTACGTCTTGTTACAGAGACACAATCATCACCACCATTCTGAAATGTTACATATTGATTTTAATCACAAATGTGAACCTTAAGCTAAATTGTAATCAACAACAACAAACAGGGTTTCTATCTAGATGGCAATGTGTACATATGAGCAATTTTTAACAGTTTTTTAAGTTGTGGAAGGAAATAAAACGCACATTTACTCTGTGAAGAATGAAATAATGAACCAGGAAATTCAGTCAGTGTGAATATGTTTTCATGAATAGATTTCTATAAACTGTGGTAAATGCCACTAACAGTACAGATAATCTAATGTGAAACAATCAAAAACACTGAGTGTGAAATTGTTGGAATTGAGTAAGTTGTCAATGTATAGTCACCGTTATGTCAATGGAGACATGGTCTGTATAAAACTGACAAACTAAAATATCAGTAGGAGATAATGTTTGGGGTTTTGTCACATTACAGTAGGTGTAAAATAATACTGCTTTTATGGTCTTAATTTTATTTGCAGAATTGGACCCTCCACTGTTGAGAAATGTGTTATTATGATGATGTAAAGTTGCAGCAGTTAGAGTGAATCAATGTAGAATCAAGATGGCACATTGATCTCGAGGCTGTTCAGGACAGCTTGGGGTCAAACCTCATCCAGTTGTCTTATTGGTTTATTACTTAACATCTCCACTAGAGGTCACCAGAGTTTCACCTGGAGCTGGTGGTGTGGCTAAGGGTCCTGACACACCAACCAGACGGGCCGACCGCCGGCAGAAAAGCCAGTCGGACTGATCAGTCGGGTCCCGAGGTCCAAAAAATGCCTCAGAACACACTGAGGCGACGGCGACTTGAGCGTACGCTCTGTTGCTCTGTATTGTTTCCATTAACAGTCTGATTATTTCCCAGAAAATTAAAACCGGCAGCTGATTGGACGAACGCTTCACGTGGTTCTTTTTGTCCACTGTCATGGCGGCTTGTTCAGAATACGATCTCATATTGTACTAAAATAGTTCACCGAAACGTGTTTCTGAAAACATTTTAAGCGAGAAATAGGCCATGCAGTTGCTGAATCTGTCTTTATTTCAGATTGACAAAGGTCAGTTTAAAAGATTTTCGTTAGATTTTGAGCGGGTGAGTGCCGACTGCCCTGTCCCCGACTGAACATGTCAGGTCGGCCCAAATGAAGGCCAACGGCTCCTCAGACGGCCGACGGCACGGGACACACCGAACAGACTCGAGTCACGGACCTCGCCAGACGGCCCGACGCCCGATTATTGGGCTGGTGTGTCTTCTCTCTAACAGAGATTACAAAATCAGTATTTTACCCTTCCCTGGTTTTAAATGCTTCCAAATATACAAACATTAAGTCTCTGAAATAAATAAAATTAAATTAAAAACTGTATAAATACATTTTTACAGTTAATGAATCAATAATGTTAAAAGAAAAAACACTATATGAGACCAGGAGCTTTTCTGTTGTCGTTGGTTTGTGCGTGCTTGTATCTTTTTGAAGAATTATCTGTATTCTCAACATGCACAGTCAACTGTGGACAGTGAAGCTGTACACTAATCTGCAGCGTCAGTCTGTCGGCACGTTGAGCTCTGCAGCTGTATGAGGGGCTGTTTCTTAATGTGAGTTTCCTGTGAGCTTTACTGACTACAAGGTGTTACACGATGTGGCTGAGGTTGGCTTTACTGACACCTCTGTGTTGTCTTGTAACTTCTTGTAAACTGCGACCGGGCCATCCTTTAAATAAATAAGCAAAGTAAGAAAATTAAACCATAGCCATCTTGGCTTTTGTATGATATGTTCTTAAAATATATTTTATTCTCTCTAGCAGACTGAGCTCCAACATAAATACTTGGAGTTATATCAAACTGTACTGGTGAAGGGTATGTGGGGGCTGATGGCTAACTTGAGATAAAAACAGGAAATTGTCTGAAAACAGAAATCATGTCTTATTACACACAAGCAGACACCACGACCATCATTAAATGTTACAGATCGATTTCAATCACAAAAGTGAAGCTGAATTGTAATTAACAACAACAACAAGTAGGTTTTTATGAGTTTTATTTTATTATAAGAAAATTAGAAATAGAGTTTGCACATATCAGTAAATAATGATGATTGTTGCCCTGTTTTAAAATAAGTCTGGGTGTGATTTGTGAAAAAAGCAGAGGGGTTTGATTAGGCACAACAAAAGAAAACATGCAAGAATTAATCACCCTTTCAATACCATGGATATAGTGCCAGCCATGCCAAAACACGTATTTATGCACTTCAATATTCAATGGAAAATAATCTCAAAATTAAGTGGCACAACATGGTTTCAACATAAAACGGTGCTTTCAAGCCGGACAGTGTAGTTCACTTCGCGGCGAAAACAAACTACTTTCACGCAGAAAACGCTCGTTTGTTCTTTGGTAATGTCTTAATCCAAATCTGATCTTTTTCCTAAAATTTACTCGTCGTTTTTGTGCCTAAACTTCACTGTCATCGCCGCGTGATGCTCACTTTTTCTGGCTAAACTCAACTACCATGGCCCCTGAAAGGACTGGCATCTGGCGGTGCCTGTAGCCGGCTCACAGTTATCTATTGGCAGCTAAACAATTGCCACTGACAGCCGGCATCTCTGAGCTCTGTAGCGGCTAAATACAATCGTTCTATCACTAGCTCAAGGTACAGAGCTTTACTTTTTTTCTTTTAAATACTTCTATTTTAGGTATACAATATATGGTCTATTGGTGAAATAGCATTGATCCATTTCGGGGGGGGGGTTACATTTTGTCAAACCTGCGATAAGTAACAGAATTGTCTATACTTATCCCGAATTAATTATACAATTCATCATTAATCATCATTACACAATGTATTATGTTTGTTCTTTTCTGTTCTTTAGGCTCTCTACATCCTAGATGTATTGATGGCAGAATATGTGCAGAAGTCAGAACTCTGGGTTTTCTTCTTCTTTGGTCTCTGTGACACTTGACGGATTTCCACTGCAGCATAACACACATCTTCATCCTAAAATTTGACATTTGGTGTTTAGAATCATGATTGTGTACTGACTTAATGTCGTCATTCATTATATTCTACCGTTACACCTACCTGATTCAGTCTTGTTTGAGGTCTTTGCTGATCAGCTTCAGGTTCTTTAGCTGCAGAAATCAATACAGCATCACTAAAGCATGGTACACCCAAACTCAAACACAGATCAAAAGAGGACACCTTAATCCAGATTTCTTTGTGGTTGAAATTCATTTTGTATCATGGATATTTGTGAGATATACAGTAGTTACCTTTTTTCTGACAGAGGTGATAACCCAGAAAACCGGAGAGGAGAGAGGAGAGAACAGCGAAAGCTGGACACAGAGAGAACAGCAGCGTCCAGCACACACCACAGTCTTGCATGAGTGGAGTCTCATGCTGAGGCACACAGGAGTCTGAATCTAAAACAAAGTTGTGTTGATTAGCTTCATTAAACTCTGATCTCACCTAAATTGTTTGTTTTCCTCATCAAAGTTGTATGTGGACATAAGTAAAATAGTTGTTCCATGACCACAGGAACCAGGAACCTCAGATACTTCCTACAATAAAAATACTGTTGGATTTAAATAGAATTCAGTGGAGTTTGTGGGGAACTCACAGTTTTTTTTTTATACTGTATTGATGTTACTATTTGTTCTGCTAAGACCTATGTGCAGTGCTGACCCTGCCCGGTTGGTAGACTTATTTAACTTTAGCCCCAAATCAGAATTGCCTTTTAAAGAAATATCCATTCTCATTTGCATAATGTCTATTTTTATCAGACGTTGAGCTCATTCCAACATTAAGTGCAATGTGCAACCTTTAACCTTGTTTGAGCCTCAGATTTTCAATGTAAAATTATCCACAAACTCACTATGCATGAAAATACCTAAGGTTGTTGATGGATATAATCTTCACATAAAGTATATGTTGTATAAGTGCTATTATATGGTGCTGTAGACTTCATGATGGTTCACCTTTTTAAAAATTAATATAAGTGCACAATATCTGGGCACATTTCGCTACTGAATGATGATCAGTGTTGGGCAAGTTACTTCCAAAATGTAATACATTATAGATTACTAGTTACTGTCATTTGAGAGTAATTAGTTATATTACAATATTACTGTCTCTGAATTGTAATGCTTTACACTACTATTGAGTTACTTTCACCAAAATAATCATGGAAGTATGACTTGGCAGGAAGCTTGTGAATTTCACCATGGGATCAACAAATTCTCATCTTCATCCAATTTAATACATCATAATGTATTTATTCATAAGATTTTGTATTATTAATCTGAATCTGCAAAGTAAAACGTACAATACTTGACTCTGAATTGTAGTGGAGTAGAAGTATAAATTAAGAGAAAATGGATATACTCAATTAAAAGTAGGCTACCTTACAATTGTATTGAGGTACGGTTAGGCCTGCACGATTCGGGGAAAAATATGAATCACGATTTTTTAGCTTAGAATTGATATCACGATTCTCTGCCACGATTTTTTTCTCACGAAGTGTAATGTTTATTGCACACATGAACCATGACAAAACAAAACAAATTGGCAGTACCAAACATAGATTTTTTTTGCACCTATAGCACATTGCACATCACCACATGCCTGTAAACATAGAGGCTTCGATGAATAAAGAAAATAAAGTATATACTGGCCATTTAAGTACAGTAGGCTACCAAACTTAGTGACATATAACACATTGAACTAAATATGGCCCTGATACAGGCTCTATCTGAACTCCTTGAACATGTCTTTACATAATTAAAACATGTCAATCAACATGCTGCAGCTACAGCTGCAGTCTCTAGAGAAATGGAGATTATTGTTTGTCAATTGCCAATTTAATTACAGTTTCAAAAACAGAATGATTTCTTAGCACACTCTTTAACTGCTTGCCTTTCATGTCTTCAGCTGTCCTATCAAAATACAAAATAAAAAAGTCTAAGTCATTTAAAAATTAAATCGCGAACAGGGGTGAATCGAGGTCGGGATTTTAGAACGATTAATCATGCAGGCCTAGGTACGGTATAGTCATTTCCACCGCTGATAAAATGTAATGGTAATATTTACGTGTAGCAAGCCTAAACATTATTCCCAACATGTTTAAAGCTGTCAGTTGCTTGGACACACTGCTGTCCGCGCTGACATACCATTACCTGTTGGGACACAGATGTTGTCCGTACCGTCTCTGGTTCTGGCTCTGACCACAGTAACAGTGACGGGACAGCACCTCGCTTCAACGTAGCGTTACTCTTTTACTAACGGATTTTTCTCTGGTGGCGAAATGTTTCGCGGTGTTGGTGAATTCTTAACAAAACACCACTCAATTTCGGGTTAAATTGCATTGTTACTCGCGTTCATTTAGTCAAATAATTACATTCACTGCAGTCACACAAAGACAAGCCAGGCCAGCATACTTACCCAATATGATCTTTGTTGTGACGTTGCCATATCTGTAAACATATTTATGAGTAATGTATTCTTTATCCTCCACTCTTGTCTGCTTAGTTCCACAGAAGTAGAGGCCCTCATCAGAATCAGTGATGTTCGTGATCAGCAGGTCATAGGAGTTAGAAGAAAAGTTTCTCACGAATTGGAAACGAGGGGGAATCTTCTGAAGACCACAAGTGGCAGTGTTCTCCTGGAATGAATTTTGTACTTCAAGGATAAGAGAAGGCTGATTCTCATGAGAGCAGTTCCTGTACCACACTATGTATACTCCTAATGATAATTTGCAGTCACAGTAGAGAGTGATGTTGTCTCCTGGTCTGACTCTCACCTTCAACATGGATCCAGAAACTAAATCATGACTGCAAGAAACAACTCCTGAAATAAAAACAATCGTAAAAACAGTTGGACATGTGCCCAGTGTTACAGGAGTTCACACAAAAGCAATGAGAATGTTGGTATACATTATTCTCAAAATGGAACCTAACAATTGTAATTAAATCATCCAAAATTTGTATTAAAAGAATTACCTACCTACCTAAGTAAACGACCAGAAAAATATGCAGCCCGTCCATGTGTGACGATGATCGAGAGTTAAAAGACAGCGAAACAGATCTCACTTACAGATATCATGCCCTGCGCAGACTTTTCCATTAAAGGAAGAATAAGCGGTGATTGGCCAGTTAAGTGGAACATTTTCTTCTGTGGTTGTTTTCTATTGGTGTAAAGATATGTGCTATTCTGGGCTTTGATGTTTCCTCCGTGATCACATACAATATGATCAACCCCACTACACCCCAGCATCTAACTGAGGTGTTACCATTTACATGGTAGATTTCAGCCTAGCGATACTTGAGTTAGTGCCTTTGCAGGACGTATAGTATAGTTGCCCAGGGTTGTTACAGAATGCATAAGTACCAGAAGGAGACAATCCTCCAATAAGGCAACCGTATGGGATAAAATGTGTTTGTAGAGTCTTTAGTGGGCAGTAGCTCTTTCCGAGAGACTTTCCTCCCAAGTAGAACGACATCATCGGTTGTTTCAGAAAATGCCCCAAAATGACAAAAGTTGTTATTTCGGAAATTTGATGTTTTGTCCAACCCCAACAATATTAAAAACTATGTTTGTCTACACTTCCACAGTTTCTAATAGCACATATCACCTCAGAGGATATCTGCCTGATGAGGTGAGATTGAAACAATGAAGTGTCAAAGCTTTATGGGGGTATCCACCGAGCACACGTCTTGTCACTGGGGCAGAAACAGAGTATATTGATACTGATACAGTGAGTGCCTGTGTACTGTATGTGTCTACACATGCCTGTATTGATGTCCACACTTCATGGTGTGATACTGTGCAGCCACTGATGCTCTGTTGTTTTACAAACGATACTCACCACGTAAGATTTTCAGTGTGACTCAGAGGTGTGGTGTCTGAATGATAACAAAACCTGACCTTGATGAAGGTAGATAGATGTATTTCTGTGTCTGCTGTGGTAAGAGAATAAACAATTCATTATTGATTTTTAACTCCACTTCTGAAATTAATTGGGAATGTAATAATCCCTTTTTTGGAAGGACTGAATCAGTTTTTTTTCATTTGAGATCTACAATGAGAAAATGTTGCTTGAGGCTTTTACCTCCATTCCAAAGTTTGAGTGGACAATATCCAGGTTAAAGCAGGGGCGTGTCCAGGAAGTAGCCTGGGCCAAACCTGAAATCTAATTGGTGCTACCCCATTTTTCTAAACTATGATTGGCTATCAGTGGTCAGAGGCCGGCCTTAGTATACCCAACTGTTTGGCAAGTAAACTGGTCTTTGTTCTAAAGGTCCAATTCAGTCTTAAATCTGAGACGCAGCAAAACTCTGGAGTAACCTAGCCTGCCGAAAACCCAGAACAAGCTTTTGGTTTGATTTAAGATTCCCAGCCGTCAACACATCACAGAAACTGTGTAGCAAAGCTGCATGATTTCGTGAAAAAGCACGACCGCAGCCGGTTGTAAGACATTTCTGCCGTAAGCTTCACCACTGATATTTGATTAGCAGTGTCAGTTCAATTTCTCTCAACAGCTTAACCGGCGTAAACATGAAGAAAGCAATATTTCAATCTGCTCTGTCTGCATGCAGCCTTTCCACCGCGCTGTTACAACCACAGCCTACTCTGCAAATAGCGGATTTTTACAAACAAGCTAAAACGAAAGCTGTCTGTTTGTAGTCTAACTTAAATATAGTTTGACACAAGTCTTTAAATCTGGATGAAATCTTATGAACTTAGCTGCTGGGTAAACAAACCATACTCTCAGCTGGAGCAGTAAATCCACTTGACTAATTAATATGCACGCGAATGACGTCATCATACTTTGCATTCTTTATTCCTTTTAAACTTCCCTCCGTATTTTGATATCAGGAATTATATTATTCATTTTATTGCCACTAGCTCAGGGAAATGTCCAGCCTACAGGCACTGAGCTTTGAATAGAAAAAAGGCATGGTAATTAAATACAGCTTAGATTTGTTCTAATTGACAACAATATCAGAGCAGGCCAAAATCATTTGTGTCTGAAAACGCCCTCAGACCCCAGAGGGATTATTACATTCTCTAATCAGTACTCGGTATCAGCGATTATCCAAATATAAGCAGTGTTGGGAAAGTTACTTTTAAAAAGTAATTTACAAGTTACATTTACTAGTTACTTCTTCCAAAAAGTAACTAAATTAGTTATTCAGTTACAAATTATGAAAGTAACTAGTTACTTCAGAAAGTAACTATTGCGTTACTTTCAAGTAAATTTTTAAATGCTCAAATGTGACCCCACTTCCACCTCCATCCCTCTTTAATGGAACTTAAAATACATGTGCATGTTCAATTATTTATGATAAATCTGAATATTATAATGAAATGGAACCTTAATACAATACATTATTAACAGAAACAATGTACACAAATCTAAACTATTTTCATGTTGCTGTGGGACAAAGTGAGACTAGCTTCCAATCAAATGCCATGTATGGAGATATTATGTTTATATAGTGGATCGATACAAATAACACAACACCTCAACAGGCCACAACTGGGCAAAATTAAATTATGCTTGTTAAGCACTATACCAAAAATAAATAACAAATATATACACTCTTTGTAGTGCAAATAACGTAAGTAGCCTGATGTTCATACTTGTGCGTGTGTGTGTGTGTGTGTGTGTGTGTGTGTGTGTGTGTGTGTGTGTGTGTGTGTGTGGGGAGTAGGTGATAGAGCGAGGGAGAAGTGAGAGAGTGACGGCGATTAGCTTTCGAGCGAGTACCGACTCTAGAGTCATATAGTGAGAGAAACAAAGTGTCTCCCCTGTTCTTTCTGACCATGGTGGAAAATCTGTAGCAGGAAAAGTTAACCCTCTCCTTGATTTCATAACGCCATACCTGTCTCTCTCTCTCTTGGACTGACTCGCTTGTGTTGTTCGTTGTGTGTCCGACTATGCGTGCTTTCGAACACCCGCCCAATTCTACCTCTGATTGGCTTACCATGACATTTTACTCCTCAGCCAATCGTCAGCATGTATGTGCTTGCGTCGTGCACTGCCCACTAACCAAGGAAGAACAGTAAAGAAAAGTCTTTGCCTCTCGGCTCAGACTCATGACTCAGAGATCTAGTTGGTCTGATGAAAAAAACAGCTTCAAATATAGTAAAGCGCCGCATTTTTTGGCAGTAACGGTAACGGCGTTATTAAGATGGGAAGAGTAATCAATTAAATTCCTCGTTACTGAAAAAAATTAACGCCGTTAGTAACGCCGTTATTTATATCGCCGTTATTCCCATCACTGAATATAAGTACTTGTACTTAGTCTGAAAAAAGTGGTATCGGTGCATCCCTAGTCTCACATTGCCTCCCCACCGCTGCGGAGGAGGGTCTGGCTAGTCCACACAGCATTCCGGGATAGGAGAAAAACGTGCTCTGGTTTATTGGCATTTCTTTAAACCAATCACAATCCGCACGGCTGCAAAGTAGCCTCAGGAAGGAACTCGTTTTGGTGGAACATCTACGTTCAAAAGTTGTTTTAGTCGTGCGAGAGAAAACTCAGATTGGACAGATAGTCTAGATAGCTGTCTCAATTTACCATGCAGAGATCTGTGGAGCAGTTAACTATAGTCCTCAGAAATCCACCGGAGTTTAAAATACCAACAAATACATGCATCCGGCGGAATTTCCAGCTGCACCGGAGCAATCCTGGAAGTGGAACGTCGTGGATACAGACTAGTGCATCCCTAACAGCAATGTAAAAAACCATAAGGCAAGATGAAAAGTGGAGACAGAAATGGTACTTTAATTTCATTCTCTTTCAATATTTAACCAAAACCACAATCTTTCCCTAACCAAAGTGTTTTTATAGCCTAAACCAAAATCTAACCAAACCTGGGACCTACGCCGCAAGAACTGGTCCTGTGTTTTGTATGGTCATCTATCCACCCTGACCAGTGCGATACAAGCACTTCCTGGAGATTTGGCAAAATCATTTAGTAGTGTATAAACAGCCAATAAAGGTGCATCATGTACAATAGTGTTGTGCTGTGATTATGGATTCTGGAGGTTACCCTAACCCTCTTTGCCTTCACAACAATTAGTTTTGATTGACTTAATTCTAAATCAACAACCCCACCATCGCATCATTTATAGAGTCTACTCTGATCTAGTGCTACATTAGTGGCTTTGATTCAAATACGTCCGCTGACCAAACATTGAGGCCTCACAAAACTAGGACACACAGATGACACTATTGGCCACACTCCAGACACAAATGAATGAGGCTCTGTGTTAACATAATAGACAACTGGGTATATGGATTCTCACTGTCAAAGTGTTGCAGTTCTATCAAAAGTCTGTATGGAAACATACCAAAATAATTTAATAGACCTGAAAACCAAAGCTGCCAAGTCCAAAGCAGTGGATTTGGCAGCTTACTTCCTGACTTGGCAGTTGACTTTTGCTTACAGCTGGTCTCCCTGCAATAAAGGATGGCGAAAAAAATAAATGGATCAGTTCAAACCTAAGAATGTCTCTTCCATTTTCCACTCTAAAACACAATGCCCAAATTATTTGTCTTGTTTTGTGCATCCTTTAAAGTAAAGTAGACCTTTCAAGGTAGTTGTAGCTCTTCAGTCCTAGAAACTGGATCAAACCTTTTACTATAACGTCACCTCTGCCCCAATATGATCACACTGTTGGCATAATGCTCCCAGCATTATTCACATTTTTTTTATAATCCCTTTGCTACTAATTTCAGAACCTTGATGTCATTTTTCAAAACTCTAGACACAAAAATCAAAACGGTCATCACTTGTAACACAGGCTATCCAATGTTCAAAACATTGCATTGTGCATTCATATCTTTAAAGAAATATTGCACTTGCACAATCATTGGTTCAAAAAAATAATTTATTGTGAAAGACCATTGAAACGTTACTTTAGATCACCCACACACAAGCTACCGATAGTTTCACTGTGTTATTGTTCATACAATCATTAAATATTATAGTACAAAATAGGTGATACATACGGTGGCCGACAGGGGCAAACGCCCTGCAACTTAAGAAAACACACGCAAATAGACAAAACACAAGCAAATTAAGAAAACAACTTCATTAATTTGACAACACATGTGCAGCATTCAGCAAACGCGCTGCAAATACCACAACACAACCAAATACATAAACGCACTGCAAATATGAAACGATGCAAAAAGAAAAGCACACCAACCCAGAAAACAAATGCAACAAAAAAACGCTGCATCCAGATTACACAACGGAAGTTCTCCAGGCTTCTAGAGGGAGCAGCTAGTGGAACAGCTGGATTTTCGACCTCACGGGGAGAGAGGGAAGGAGAGAGAGAGAGAGAGAGAGAGAGAGAGAGAGAGAGAGAGAGAGAGAAACTGCATAGACTGCATAGACTGTAAATATTAAATCTATGTTTGAGATATGTTTTCTCTCGTTTGGTGGGTGTGTCTCGGCTCAGGTCACAGCTGATACTCAATCAGCAGAGACGTCTGTAAACTCGTGGTGATAAAACATTTAAAACTGCATCAGCGTTTAACGTTGACGTTTGTTTAAGCCATATTACATGAGAGGGTTTAATTTCGAGGTCCGAAATTACTGAAGTATAGGCCTCCTCAAGTGTAATATTGTGATTATACAACAACGGTTACCAACAAAATAAGTGATCAATCTGTATTCATATTGTGGAGCAATTCGCTCTTGAAATACAAAAAACAGACAGGATTTCTAGTCCCTCCCTGTTTAGTAAACCAGCCAATTTACCGTGGGATTTATCAAACTGAATAAATCCCGCCCGCACATATAAACACAAAACTGCTTTGCTAACTCCAACGTGTTGTAAGTAAGACATCTGCTAAAAAAGTTATTGTATTTATTAGCATGATTGCCGTACTGTTTAGTTCACAACCATCCAACACACCAAAGTACAAACACATAGTGGACCAGACGCAAGCTTTTATTTTGAAAAGCCTAAGCTCGGGGACAGCACCAGCCGGGAGGGCATGAGACGGGAGCATATACTGTATATTATTAATATATTATGTTATTAATAATAATAATAATAATAATAATAATAATAATAATAATAATAATAATAATAATAATAATATTAATTTAATATCGGTTAATAACGGTTGAAAATCCAGCTGTTCCACTAGCTGCTCCCTCTAGAAGCCTGGAGAACTTCCGTTGTGTAATCTGGATGCTGCGTTTTTTTGTTGCATTTGTTTTCTGGGTTGGTGTGCTTTTCTTTTTGCATCGTTTCATATTTGCAGCGCGTTTATGTATTTGGTTGTGTTGTGTGTATTTGCAGCGCGTTTATGTATTTGGTTGTGTTGTGTGTATTTGCAGCGCGTTTATGTATTTGGTTGTGTTGTGTGTATTTGCAGTGTGTTTGCTGAATGCTGCGCATGTGTTGTCAAATTAATGAAGTTGTTTTTCTTTTTGCATCGCTTCTTTTTTCGGGGTTTGCGTGCTTTTCTTTTTGCATCGTTTTTTATTTGCAGTGCGTTTATGTATTTGGTTGTGTTGTGGTATTTGCAGCGCGTTTGCTGAATGCTGCACATGTGTTGTCATTCAAATTAATGAAGTTGTTTACTTAATTTGCTTGTGTTTTGTCTATTTGCATGTGTTTTCTTAAGTTGCAGGGCGTTTGTCCCTGTCGGCCACCGTAGATACATGCTTCATTATGGTACCAGATATAAAAATATCCGTGTAAAAGTACTGCAGTAGTAGAGAGAATACTACAGACCAATGTGGTACGAGTATATATATATATATATATATATATATATATATATATATATATATATATATATATATATATTATATATATATGTATGTATTTATTTATTTATTTATTTATTTACTGTATTTAACCTTTATTTACAGTATCCAGGTAAGTCGATAGAGAACAAATTCTCATTTGCAACGACGACCTGTCACATTCACACAGTTCCACATTCATACCTGGAAGCTGCCCAGTACAACCCCAGTCCTGATCTGTATATATATACAGTATATATACAGTACTTTATATATAAAGTATATATAAATTATATATCTCAATCATCAGTAACGAGTTGGCAGAATTGGACAAGCAATTCCAAGGGCCTGCATGCATACAGTGCAGTACTGTCAATACAGTAAATAGTCTTAAAAGTGGTACATGGGAGCATAGAAACAGTGTCTGATACAGTAAACAGTAGTACATTACAGTATGATACAGAATGATGATGAAATATTACATCCACAGATCATGTAGTCTAATTGGTTCATGCTCCACGCTACAATGAATCTCGTTATCTTGAAACTTTCATGATCTAAACATGGAATATTGTTTGTCTGTTTCCATACAACTATGCATTAAGAGTAATGCAACAGTTACTTATCATTTTGAGTAGTTGTATCGATTGATAGTTAGATCACTGTAATGGAATTAATAGACAATCATCTGAAGTGTAATGTGTGAATTGCCTTTTGAAATAGTAGTACTTTGATGTTAAGTTGTGTCATATTGAACAGGTGATCGTTGTTAAATGAACAAATGATCTTTGGTTCATGTGTATTGTATCCAGGCAATTGAAAAAAGTGTTAGAGTTTTGAAAAATGTGCATTTTGATCATTGGTTGTGAGTTTTGTGTCTAGAGTTTTGAAAAATGACGTCAAGGTTCTGAAATTAGTGCCAAAGTGATTGTAAAAAACTGTAAGGCTAAAGTAATATGCAGATATCTAATTGATATATGAAATGTTATGTTTTCCTTGACTTAGTCATTTTAAAGTAATCATGCAGACTACATTTTTCCAAAAAAATTAGACTTGAACTGTTTAACAGAAATACTGTGTGACAGAGCAGCGCCTGAAGACTTATTAGATGATGCTGATTAAATTGAACTAAACTGGGCTAAAAAATTACCACAACTAAAATGCAAGGCCGGCTGGAAAGGAAGCTTATCAAAACTGCTTATATTTCTCAGTATCTGTTTGTGTGTGTTGGGTCTGGCTGTGTGTTTCTGCAAGTGTGTGTGCATTTATTTTCACAATACTGTTGCCATGTGAGTTGGTGGAGATTGGATGCAGAATTTTCAGCTCAAGCCTCTCTGCAGCATCAAGGCAGGGGCTTGGCCAGGGCCTGCAGAAACCACAACTGTTTCCATCCACTTGTCAAACAACAACTGCTTGGTCAACGTGTGTGTGTGTGTGTGTGTGTGTGTGTGTGTGTGTGTGTGTGTGTGTGGCAGTGTAAACATTTAGACATTTGTTTGAGACATGCAAATCATTACCGACTGAATAACTGTCTTGTCAGTGTGAGGATGTTGGCTTTATTATTGTACCCTTTATTATTTTATTTGACCTTTATTTAACCAGGAAGGTCTATTGAGACTGCAGTTACTTATTCAAGGGAGTCTTGGACAAAATGGCAGCACAATCATGTTATTAACATTTTTGCAGTTCACTCAATGACAATGGAGCCTTCACATGATGGCTCTTATACCAGCCTCGATACATAGTTTTGGTACAGACAAGAGCAGGGAGTCCTGAGAGCACAAGCTGTAGTCTGACACTGGTGGTGTACATACATACAGTATGGCGAGAGATATTATGGAAGAGATATGCTTATAAATAAAGAAATGTAGAACAACACAAAGCACTTTTGTATGTTTTTGTATGTGTTGTATATGATTGCCCTCATGTGCAGAGCATTAGTTAATATGCTACATGAGTCTGCAGATACTATTTGAGTCCTTGTCTTTAAGTATGACTTTATGGACAATAGCTGCATTCCTTCTTTTGTGCACTGATTCTCTTTTGTGTGTGTGTGTGTGTGTGTGTGTGTGTGTGTGTGTGTGTGTGTGTGTGTGTGTGTGAGAGAGAGAGAGATTTGTGCATTTGTTAGTACACCTTGTCTGTGTGTAGAATACCTCAATGGATGTTCATATCCCCAATGACATACACAAGGTCAGCACTATCCTGCACTACAGCAGCAGCTAATGTAACTTCAACTGCCAGCTTTCAAGCTTCTGTTTCATTTCAGTTTCACTAGATGGCGATGTGGCTGTTTATTGAGGCCATTAGAGACACACTGCCTGTTTAGTACATCTATTATGTAGACTTACTGTGCTCATCTCCATTTTGCACTGTACAGTGTTATTTGCAGCCCTATATCCATTGGTGTGTATTAATTTCATTTGAGTGATAATTTGTTTTGTGCAAGAAGAAAAATAGTATTTCAGGGTGTTATAAAAATAACACTCAGTGATTTTCACTGCATTATGGCAAAAAAGGGCAGACTTGATTGCAGCCTTTACTTTGTATTTCCTAATTTGTGACTGCACTCTGTCTATGCCTCTCTTGTCTTGTGAATACGCTGACAATTCAGAAAGCGGAAAATATGGTACTTACAGTAATATTACGAACACAAAGCATATCTAAATGTAAATGTTCACCTCTTTAATTATAGTAGACTGGAAAACCAATATCCCATTATCTGTGAAAAAGAGATATTCCTTTAGGATTTTTTTTAGCAGTGGGGGCAGGTCTGTCCGAACAACCGTGCTCCCTTCTCTCTGCACTTCACCCCTAACATCTAACACAACACAACGCAGAGTATCGCAGCAGTGCAGAGGGGTACCTCCAGGTGGCAGACGCACAGAGGGAGTGGGTTACAACTACATCTATAGACTATTTCCAATTTATATGATAATACACTGACTCACTTACCGTTTTAATGTTTCCAGATGTTTGATATCAGGACGATGAGCTGACAGAACTGACAAGTTGAATGTTGTCCAATTAGAACGGACCCACCGCGGTGACGTTTTTGGTGGAGCTGTTCGTTTAATAGTCGACTCACTAAATATGAATATTTTCTAATTTCTACTCTCCTCTGTGACAGTAAACTGAATATCTTTGAGTTGTGAACAAAACAAGACATTGGAGGACGTCATCTTGGGCGTTTGGGAAACACTGATCCGCATTTTTCACCATTTTCGGACATTTTATAGACTAAACAACTAAGCGATTAATCGAGAAAATAATCAACAGATTAATCGACTGAAAATAATCGTTAGTTGCAGTTTAGAGTTACGTCCTCTAAAAGTGCTTGTTTTTAGCACTGACAGGCACAGAGTATTACAAGTGTCTGACAACATTATGGAAAGATGAAGAAGTTGCCTTTATCCTGCCATGCTGTTGTGTGTACTGATGCACAGTGAACTGAACACAGCTAATAACAACCTCCGCTCTATCTGCAGAGCTCTACTCTTCACTCATTTTTATTTTGGCATAGGTGCTTTGTTATCATCTTTGGCTGGTCGTAGTCATCCCTGTCAAACTTTTCAACAGTGATTTTAATAGAAATAGTTTCTTCTATGTGTTGTTCTAGAGGTCAAGGACAAACAATGTAGTTTGGCATTTACGTAATTTGGAGGGCTCGTTGTGTTAAATATCAGCGGGGGACATAATAACACCTGTACAGTGTGGTGCAATCCAATACAACATCCTTGCAATTTCTGCAGCTTTAATCATAAAGTTTTGGTTGATGTTTTTCCCCTTACAATATAATAACATCACAAGCTTGTGAAAACTAGAAACTAGAATAGATTTACACTGAATTGTCTCTGACACAGTCTTTACAAAAAAATTGTAATTAAGCCTCAAAAAGGTAGTTCAGGTGCAGTTGAATTTGGAGCAACATCCTCGCCCAATCAGCAAAGCATCTTGTAAACAGTAGGTAATGGCCAAACCAAACTCGTCTTCCCTTATCATGGTTTTTCCTATCACCAGTTACATGGAGTACCGTGCTGGTGCTAGGATGCTTTTGATCATCCATGTAGGTAGAATAGCAAAATCCCTTCTGCTGCAAGTTCTGTGATTTTAGATTAAAGAAATGGGACTAACTGCAGATATAAGAAGAAAAAAACCTTTGCAAAAGGTACGAAAAGGGAAGCACGTGGTTAAGACAGACTCAGACATAAATGCCTTCCAAATTAAGTCAATCAGTAGATGGATTTATTTGCTAAACAGTTATTACTCTATATCACCAGTGGGCTTGTACCGATTGGCAATCATGTCTTATATTGACGATTAAAGGAATGATCTGCGGTTGTTTTAAAGCTATAGTGCGTAGTTTCTGTCACCCTCGTGAGGAATTCTAAGTTATGACAACAACACTCAGATTCCAAAGTTTTGAAGGGAGTGATTTTTGGTTTTATGACATCCTATGAGTTCTTGTAGCCTGAAAGTCCCTCCTTTTTCCCCTGCATGTTAGAGAAGCCATCTGTGCCACAGTTGCACGACTTGACCCAACAATCTTTTTCTCATTAAAAAGGTGTATTCAGAATAACCTCACCTCTCGGTTTTTAAAGGAATGGCAGCATGTAAAATACATTTTCTCCAAGCGCAGCTGGGCGTCATCAGTCACATTTGTGCTTTAATTTACTATGATTCTGCGGCAAGTCTTTATGGACAACTCTACTCCTTTTATTTGCCTTACAATGTCATTTTTGTTATACAGACTTCTATTTTCGTTGCTTCAGAAAAGGGTTCTTTGTCCTTGTATCCATGCAATCTTAATAGACGCTTCATTTAAATGTTTTGAGGTGGAGGTTGTTCCGTGGATGAATTTTGCTGCTCGCAAAGAAAAGCAGAATGCTGCTTGATTTTGATGCACCTGAGGTTACTCCCAAGTGGAAGTATCATTGAATTTTGTGTGCATGGTTTGGCAATGGCATTCCAAATTACTACGCTTGAAACTGTGCCAATTTTTTTTTCATACCAAACACAAAGGGTTGAATCAATAACAATAACAAATTATCAGTCCAACAGTCCTGTTGAAATTCTCTATGTTCATCTTGTGTGGACCATACTGGGAGTGGGGATAAAGTTGATTCTCAGATGCATCACGATTGTCTCTTGACAGATTATGTCTGGATGCAAAAAAGTCAATTGGAAATTTAAAACCCAACTCTCAACATTATTCTTTAATTATGCAAGACCGGGCTGTACATTTCTTACAGCTGAACGATTTGGATGGGGAAATGTAACAGACGTGTGTTGTGATTACATTCTATGATAGGCTACTTCTTGAGTTCTGGTGAGGCTGGCTGAGCGTAAGCACCGCAGATGCATCAAAATTGGCAACTTGTGAGTTTATGTGGCCTGAAGTGTCTAAAGTTTGCAAGTAAAGGTGCCACCTAACAGATGAAAAAGGAGCTGCTTTAAATATTTGGCTTCACTGTACAAGCTGCACTATTATCCAATATTTACATTTTAATGCAGCAACTGTCTGATCCCAACCTGCAGACTGCTTGACTCGCCCTCTCGTCCAAACTAGTGCCGCTGGTGACAGAGCCTTGCAGGTGTACCTTTATACACAATGTTACCCAGTTAGTTAATTCAGTGTCAGTTGATAATAACCATTCATTTATTAGCTCTTATTTCAAATGGGTGTCTCAGGCTCTGCGCTCTCATTGCTCACATCTTACCTGGCCGACCGAACCTACCGGGTAACTTGGAGAGGATCTAGCTCAGAACCTTGCCCACTCAAAACTGGGGTTCCTCAGAGATCAGTCCTGGGTCCCCTCCTCTTTTCTCTGTACACCAACTCTCTCGGGTCTGTCATTCAGTCGCACGGCTTTTCTTATCACAGCTACGCAGATGACACCCAACTAATTCTCTCCTTTCCTGAGTCTGAAACTCAAGTAGCAGCACGTATCTCGGCCTGTCTGACTGACATCTCTTCTTGGATGTCTACACACCATCTGAAACTCAACCTCGACAAGACTGAGCTCCTTTTCCTTCCAGGGAAGGGCTCTCCTACCCAAGACCTGACCATAACAATTGACAACTCTGTGGTAGTCCCCACCAAGATTGCTAGAAACCTGGGTGTAACACTTGACGACCAACTCTCCTTCACTGCCAACATTGCTGCAACCACCCGATCGTGTAGATACATGCTGCATAACATCAGAAGGATACGTCCCCTTCTAACGCAGAAGGCGGCTCAGGCTCTGGTTCAGGCTCTAGTCATCTCATGTCTAGACTACTGCAACTCCCTCCTGATTGGCCTGCCTGCATGTGCCATCCGACCCCTGCAGCTCATTCAGAACACAGCAGCTCGGCTTGTCTTTAACCTCCCCAAGTTCTCTCACACTACACCGCTCCTCCGATCTCTTCACTGGTTACCAATTGCGGCCTGCATCCGCTTCAAGACACTAGTACTTACATACAGAGCCACGAACGGATCAGCACCCGCTTACATCCAGGACATGGTCAAACCATATACCCCAACCCGCCCACTTCGTTCTGCATCAGCCAACCTGCTTGCTGCCCCTTCACAGCGAGGGAGAACTAATCACTCAACGAAATCACGACTGCTCACTGTCCTGGCTCCCAAATGGTGGAACGAGCTCCCCATCGATATCAGGATGGCCGAAAGCCTACACATCTTCCGCCGAAGGCTAAAAACACATCTCTTCCGACTACTCTATGTGGATTTTACACATTGAATGTATTGTATGTTATGCCACCTCAAACCAATCAAGTGAAATCAAATACCAATTCAGTCAGATTACAGGCTAGGATTTATTATTCATACATTGTTTAAATTATAGCAAATAGTTTTTGACAGTTAACTGTGTGTTGGAAGTAATGATAATAATAATTGTTTTTTTATATAGCACTTGATATTGTAATGTTTATAGATCGATGTGTGGCCCCAGAGTCATTCAAAGATGTTAGCATCTCTACTGACCCTGGTTAAGGCAACAAAGAACTTTGGTAAAGGATAGGGAATGTGTACAGGGTTGCTATAGAAATTCTTACAGAAAATAAACTATATAAGAACAGCTAAAAGCTGTAGAACACATCATTACAATATCCACTAGCAGGAGTGAATGAAACGTTAAGAATGAAAGGTATACCAGCGCCAAGCACTACTCCAGGGGGAAAGATAAAGAAAATGGCTAAAAGCCACTCCTCTCCCAACGACATCCCATCAAGGTCAATTTGTGACGCTTTCTCATCTTGCCTCAAGTGCACTGCACGCCTCATCTCGTGAATACACATTTTAACAACAGGGAATCGGTCTGTCAGTAAGACACAATCAGCCCTCATGGCCCCTCCGCACGACAGTCCGGAGAAGAGGACAGAACAGCTCTGCAGCAGCTACGTCACTGTGTAGCTGCAGACACATTAGACAAATTGCCCAAAAATCATTCCCACTTAGCTCCTTTCACACAGAGCCAATTTGAACAAACCCACACATACAGACACACACACACACACACACACACACACACACACACACACACACACACACACAAAGAGCCATAGAGCCATGGCGTTATGATGCACGCAAGCATCTACACAAACACTTACTCACTCATACAGCTTACTCTTGCGGCATGCCAAAACTGGGGTCACAGCCACTCGTGGCAAATGAGTGCCAAACAGACTTGAGCAGATGAAGAGATGAGGGGAGCCCAAACACACTCTCCCTATCTCGCTCTCTCTATCAGTGCCTCCCTTTGTGTATGCCCCCTCTGTTTGTCTCACTGCTTCAGCCTAAACTGATGCTGTTTTTCACCCATTAGCCTTATTAATCTTTTTAATCAGCGGAGTGTTCACACTCGTGAGCATCGGGGTTAGCCGCATGCCGACCCAGTGGGGATTAACATTCAGCAGGTTATTCATGATGTCAACCACAGCCTCAGAAGCTAAACACTTCCCATTAAATACCAATAGGTGACTTGTTCTCAATTACTGACCAGTACAAGATGATAGTGACATTTCAGAAAGAAGCTTGGGCACACACAGATGCTCAAATGCTTTGTACGAGCACGCACACAGACAGAAAAACACACACACACAATGTTAAGTGGAGCAGGTTAAATGAAGCAAGGGAGACGAGGAGGGACGAATTAAATGAAGAAGAGAAGAAGAGCTTTCCCCTTCACCTCATTCTAATCTGTTGTGATCGTGGCCATAGTCAGGTCTGTTCGTGGCCAGATGGCCCAAAACACACACACACACACACTCACACACACACACACACACACACACACACACACACACACACACACACACACACACACACACACACACACACACACACACACACACACACACAGAATCCCAAATTCTCACAGGAAAGCAATCTGAAATGCAGTAAATTTGCTTAACCTTATGCACCATATTACTGTTACACTAACAGCAAATTGGTGGAAATAGAAAATAAATAAAATACTAGAAATGGCTAAAAGATATTCAAGAAGAGAAAATGAAAGATGAAAGAGGAGGAAAAAACTGAGAAAGGGCAGTATAAAGACAGAGTAGAGAGAAAATAAAGGACAAAATAAGACTTCTCCTTTTTTATCTCGTCTTGTGTTGTTGCAGCGTGTGACTGTTTCGACCCGCTGGCGAAAGGGTTTGTGTTCAATCACACTTTCCTCTGAGACGGAAATTAGAGTGCTCTCTTTGGAGCCTCACGGCACACACATTCGCACGTGGACTCGCATGCATCCACACACACTGTGCTTGTCTTTCTGTGAATAACCATTGAATGCCTGCCTGCCTGCCTGGCTGGCTGGATGGCTAGCTGGATGCTCAGGGGCAAGTCTGACATGAATCCCGTCTGATGCCTGTTTTTGCACTCCGATGATTCAATTAGGAGAGAGGATGGCCCGTGCACTGCAGGACTCACTGGTCAGAAGTTGTGCCAAAACCCCAGGCCATGGGGCAATAGTGAGAGGAGGGATACATTACATGATGTTACCTGCATGCGCTGACAGGAAGAGACAAGGCGTGACTTATGGGGCATCTTAGCCGGCTCAATGGCAATATGACCAGACCGACTCCGCAGGAAGGTGGCTTAGATCCACTAAATCATGGACACTCGCACACATACACACTGAACACATTTTGTATGCAAAAAATTGTGGGTGTGGTGGTTAAAAACAGTTTGCATACGTACAGTAGTTACAGTGCACATTCAAATGCCTACAGCCTGCACCTATAGCTACAGACTCCCATTTTAGGGAAACCTGAATACATGAGCAAATGCAGATGTGAATCATATGCTATGGCCCTGCAGTCACCACATCTCATCTCAATTAAACACCTGTGGAGGATTTTAAACTGGCATTTAGACAGCACTCTCCACCACAATCAAAATGAGGGAATATCTTGCCAAGGAGCACTGAAGTTGTTTTGGCAGCTTGCAGCTGCCCAACAATTTAGTGAATTATGTTATTTCTTCCTTTAATTTGACACCCAGAGATATCTGTATAAGGCAAAGCAAGTTTGTTGGTATAGCACCTTTCAGCAAGGCAATTCAAAGTGATGAAATGATTAGACATAAAATGACAAGATATAAAATAAACACAAGACTATGAATTTGAAGTAAACGGACACATAGCACATCACTATTTAAAATGCTGCAGTATACCATTGTTTTTTTGTTGTTTTTCTTTCTTTATTGATAGAGAAAGAAGAGATAAAAACAGAAAACACACTCCATTTATATACCAGCCTGTTTTTCAAGGCATCATTGAGGGACACCAAACCCCTTTTCTCCCATCCTCCCACCCCCTCCATCTCATCCTTTACTGAACTACACTCCACATACACATGTGCACAATATTCCTATCAAGTGAAAGAGATGGGGATAATGTGCAACAAAGGTGTGAATTGGTCTTGGATGTTGCGATGTGGTAAGTGTCCACTATGCTACCATTTTACTATTGTTTTTATACATATTCATTCATTATACATACTCAACAAAACTAATAATGTCAGTCATTTGCTTATATTTATATGCTCAAATAAGCAAAGTCAGCCAAACAGTTCATTATACATTGCAATTAAATGCAGCTTGTATGTTGTCCACTCACACAAAGGGAAAGCACACAGCTCACACAATGAAAAACAAGCACACACACAAGCAGATCACATATGGTCATCTCCATTGAAAGAGAGAAACGGAGAAAACTCACTCACCCATAAAAGATCTCGTCCCCCCCACCACCACCAGATACACACACATGCAATGCCTTGCGTTTCTTGCCCTCCTTCTACTCCACTGCTCCCCTAATGCCATTCTTGACATGACACCAATGTTTTTTCCTCCTCATACACATTGAGGAGCAGTGAACATCATGTCCTCTTAACTAGGGCAATCATAAGGCCAGTGTGGATGTTTTATGTTATGAGGATTTCATGTGTGTGTGTGTGCATGTGTGTTGTTCTTGGTATCTTTTAAAAGGGAGCACTATTGTTGGGGGAGGAGATTGTTCCTCTGAAAGCAAAATTCACTCAGGAAGCATTTGTTCCGGGAGGAGATCAGTAAGGAGATGAGTTTTTTTCATACCTAGACACAAGCGTACAAACACTTTGAACACACAAATACACACACACAAAGATGCACGGACTTGACGTCACAACACACACTTGCACACTTACAATCACCCCTCCTGAGGCAGAGAGAGGGGAGATGACTTGATGGAGGGTTGCAGGTAGTGGATGATATTAAGTGTGTCTTATATTTTCAGGGGGAGAAGAGAAGCAGAAAGCTTAGACTGAAACCTTTTCACAGTTGAAAACTACACAAGAGGCATGAAAAATGGATGAATGGGAAGCCTTCCTTCCTAATTCATGGGGAGATCAGTATAGAAAAAGACAACAGAGGGGTAATGACTGAAGATAGAGGTTAGCTATCCTTCTGAGTGGAAGGCAAAGTGCCCCCCTCAGGGCACTTTGCCCTCAAGCATGACTTAAGCCACACACACACACACACACACACACACACACACACACACACACACACACACACACACACACACACACACACACACACACACACACTTTGAAATACAGTGATGCACACAGGCATTGTGAGAAAGCATTCATACTTACAGTTCACAAGTTCAACATGACCCCTTTAACATGTGAACTGATCACATGTGGTGCTCTTTACAAGGTCAGGTACACATACCATACCTGTAGCCTTTATTTTAGCAGGGTATTCCCACTGAGGCAGGAAGAAAGCTAAGCTGAGAACACAGCAGAACATAATGCAAAGCCATACAATACGTCTAAAAAGAGATGCAGCGATGATTAAAGCAAGGGAGAGCGAGCATGTGAAAGACATAGAGAGAGCGAGAAGGAGATGGGGGGTAGTACAATCTAAATGCCATACAGACAGAAACTAATTCAAAGCCTTAACAACTCCCAATAGAATAATCTTTCATAGTTGTACCAAGTGCTTTGAACTCAGCGAGAAGAGCTCATTCTTTAAATCTGAAATCTTCCCGCAGGCTGTTCCTCACAGCGAGGGCAGACATCGAGATAGATTCCCAGTCCATATTTGTTGACAAAGCTTTTGGGACAGTCAGCAGAAGGGAATCTTGGGAGCTCCTGCTGTAGCCACCTCTACAGTTCTCTGAATCTAAACACATAAATAAGGGGAGAACAGACAGAATGGATTCATGAATAAATATAAGATACCACAGTGACTGAGCATTCACATTTTTCTTTTGTATTTTTCGTTTAACAAATCTCAACACATTATATAATGAATAGTATGCAGAGACACTGAGCAAAACTTTGACCTCAACTTTATGAAATGAGGATTAGCCATATGGTTTTCTCTTTAACTTTTTAATTACCGATGACATGACCTTTTTGACTGAATGTTTCGTATATCTTCTACTTGCAATTTAAAAAGGAAAACAAAGTTCTCAAAAGCAATTCAAATAGATTAGATGCACAGTCTAGATAAGATGGCTAAACTCTGGAGTCATAGACAAGCACTCAAACAACTTGCAGCACAACACTGCTGCCCTTCTCTAATTCCAGTTTTCAAAACAATGAAAAACTGCAGTATCGACATATCAATGACTTTGCCTTCTCACAAAACCCAAACATGAGTTTAAAAGCAGCCCTGACAAACGACTTTGGTTAGATTAGGCAAAGATCGTGGTTTGGGTTAAAGTAAGTTCTTTGTTAAGGTTAGGGAAACATTGTGGTTTCGGTTATAATTACTATTTCATTGAGGTTGGGGGACCTTCATTGTCGGTTACAATAATAACCACGTGGTCAAAGTCATGGTCACGCTTTGAAAAAAACGTTGACTTTTGGTTGTAAACAGTAAATGAACAGCAGTCTCCTGTGTTAAAGTCTGATGGTTTGTACATCAAATTCAATTCTTTTCACACCTGTATTTCCGTGATAAAAGCTTTTTGCCGAAACACATTGATGTAGGTCATGTAATATTAAAGGCTTTTTATTATACTCAGGACTCAGAGTGCTTTGGATCGTTTCCTCTTTTTTGCAATTGGTGTGGCCCTTGACTCCAAATACCTTTGTTCATTAGGTGTGATTTAAAAAAAAATTAAGCGATGATGCAGTCAATCCTTTTCCTTCTTTTGAAAACTGTACTACATACTGTATATTTCTATATTAATGTATCTCTTTTATTTGCAGGCACCCTTTATGTAGTCTATTGCAGGCACATATGAATGCTTTCTCACAATGCCTGTGTGCATTACTGTATTTCAAAGTGTGTGTGTGTGTGTGTGTGTGTGTGTGTGTGTGTGTGCACTGTCTGCGTTTGCAGAGGTAAGTGTGTGTGTTTCATCTGGCCTGTGTTAGCACTTTGATGTGATCTGATCACTTGTGATCTGTGCTTTTGGGTCCTCGGTGGCCTGTGGGATAAAAACACCATGGTGTCATCATGTTTTAAATCTCTCTCTTCGGCTCTGCTAATTGGTAAGAGCCACAGGCCCGACTACAAGACAAATGCAGCGCCATCAGGCCAACAGGGACTCTGGTGTGTGCTTGCAAATGTGTGTGCGTGATTGTAAGTGGGTGGCTGATTAGGTATTCAGGAGTGAATGTGTATGGGCGGATGTGTTCGCTGTGAGAATGATGATGACTTCTTCTAATATGAGACGTATGCACAATTATTTTGTATGTACCCGTAAGCCTTGTCATGTCTCTGGTTGTGGGCTATTAGCTGTCATATCCTTTTACTGAGTATAATTTGTGATTTTTCTTTCTGGTCTGTTTGTATATAAGCGAGCATGTTAGTACAACTGAATCTAGGGCTTGTGCTTTTGTCACTGCCCAAGACTTTTTCTGTCTGCCCCCTGCTCAACCTTATCCACTCTACAACTCTTGACAGCATGCTCGAGGTGGACAAGGTCAAACCTCTCCGGTGTGTCTAAACAACAATTCATACTTTAAACGGTCTCCTCTGCGAGTCGTGCATTGTCCGCCAGCAGCCATCTTGTGCCCTGAGCCGCCAGTTTTTCTCTGACAAGTTCAATGGCTGCCTGGCTGTGGGTCACGCCTGAACACATGGGGCTGTATCTTGTCAGGAACCTGATGGCTCTACACTAGGGCTGCTTATCTCACAGACAGCCTCACTGGTGACACAGCGGCAGGTGAAAGAGAGGGAGCAAGGGGAGGGAGAAACAGGAAGGAATGGAGAGTGGAGAGGAGGGCATGAGAACGGGCAATGAGAAAAGTGGAGAGGGAGGGTATGAGCGAGTGAAGATAAAGGGAAGGAGGGACGACTAAAGAAAGAAGAGAGGAAAAGCAGGGCAAAGTTTGGAAGGGATAGTGGAGCCAAGGGAGAGATGAAGCAGAGGCAGAAAAGGGAGGATTTGAGCAGGACTAAATGAGTGATGAAAGGAGAGATTCAAGAAGGAAATGGGGGATTTAAGAGGATGGGATGAGGTGAAGTGGACAGAGAGAATGAAAGATGTGAGAGGGGAGAAGAGTGAATATGTTGGGAAAGGAGCAGGATAGTGGGGAGGAAATAAGGCCAATGAGAGACGCAAAAGGTCGATGAATGCAAAGAGTGATGCCAATTCTTTAAGCTAAACTAGAGAAGGGTAACATGAAGGTGATGGACAAATGTTGATGACTCTGAACAAAAAGAAAAAGCATAGTAAAATGGGAGATCTTAACAGGAAGCGCAGAGCGAAGGCAGATAAGAAAATGGAGAACAGACATGCCGATAAATCTCCTTTGGGTCTTGTGAGTGAAAGGAGGGGTGTGAGAGGAGAGGGAATGCAGCTGAACAAGCAAGACAGAGTTGAAGAAAGGTTAGCTACTTATACATTCGGGCATCAGAGATACAAGCCCGATAGAGTGGAGAGATACAGATAGGTCAGAGGCAACTGTTACCACCACGGCTGATGCTCATTTCACTTTTGTTCTCTCCATTAAAGAGAAAATTGCATTTTTTTTCAGGGTACAAGGGCAGTAACACCATGCTCACATTTGACAAAAACAGACTGTGTGTGGGTAAAACTATGTGAACACTGTATATATAGCGAATACACTATAATAGAACACTGGTGGCTGAAACCACTGAAGCAAGCAAAGAACTTTCAGATTGGTGTGTGCAGTACAGCTGTGTGTTCATAATAGACACATCTGCATGAACATCACAGGTGACCTTTTAAAGCCGGATGGTGTGACTTTTATACCCCCCTCCACCCACCCACACACACACACACACACACACACACACACACACACACACACACACACACTCTCCCCTCTTCATCTTTTCACTCTTTTCTATAATAGAGGCAATTACCTCTCATCTTCTCATCCTATCTAGACCTCCACACCTCCCATTATCTCTCTTTTCCCTTTCTTCTTTTCTCTATCACTTTATTTCTTAGCAGTCCTTGTTCCTCCCCGACACCCCTAAACTGTGAAATGCCCTCTTTTTTTTAAAGGATAAAAAGTCTTATTTCCTTAAAAACTGACAGGGAGGTTCTGATGGTGATTTGGCAGCGTGTCATTGCTGGTAATGGCGTTGGAGTTCCCAGCTTCATTGGGCTACATTATAAAGTGTTTGATCTATACGCACCCTTCTTAGCACTCTTCTCCTTTTTTTCACCGTAGAGATCTTTGACAGGCGTAAAAATGAGACGGAAGACTCTAAGAGACTTTTCAATCTCTTCTGAAAGAAAATTGGAGCACAGGGACTGGGCTGGTGGGAATGGACAAAATCTCATATATTTGAGGAATTTTCATAATTTTTTTTTTTTATGGCGGAATGGTAGTTTAATATTTCAACTCCCCGATTGAGGTATTATGGTTCTGGACTGCATTAGGGATTCTACACAGCTTCCCTTATGAAGGGATATCCCTCTCCAAAGCAGTGAATACATTTAGAACTGAAACCTATTTCTGTGTTAAAGTGGGGTTTGTGTAGAATGTGTGCCATACCAGAGTATCTGATTATGGTGCTTCCTTCCAGTAAAAGAGAAAATGATACAAGGCCAGTACAGCTGTTGTGGGTTTTGTGTCTCAGCTGAATGTATTGATTGTTAAGGCTTTTTGTCAGTGTGCAATGGAGTGCAAGGTGAGAAAACAAAGGCTGGAGAAAGTTTGATTGAGAGGGATAGACAAATAGGAAGAGGAGCTTTTCAGATGTGTTAACCTATCATGCTATAATGAATGCGTGCCATCTGTCTCCGCACCTCCTATTAAAAACTCCTTCAGAGAATCCACGATCACATTACATGCAGTATATTCACACTCACACCCTCTCCCGGCACTTCTAATTTCTGCGTGGGAAGCCACCTTTGACATCTTCCGTCAAAGGACCTTCACACTTACGCATGCAGACGCACAAGCCCATGTATCCGCATGCTGCTCACAGAGACACACATAAACATACACGAAGATGCACATGTACAAAATGTCAAGTAACATAATCAGAATAACATACATTTTATACATTTCCGAATTGTTGTGTAAAGTGCACAGACACAGGGCTGGTGAGAAACCAATCATCTACTGTGTGTGTGTGTGTGTGTAGAGCTTTGTGTTGGATCAAGCTAATGAAGTTAAGAAGGACGTTTGAGAAAGTGTGGGTGGATGTCTTGCCAGCAATCTTAATAAAAATCACGTGTTTTTTTTACATTGTCTTGTGGTGAGGTACTAACAAGACCAACGACACTCAATAATGCCTCAGGAATTGTGTTTGCATGTTATGTGTCAGTATCAATGTGTGTGCGTGCGTGGGTGTCTCTGAATGTGTGTGTGTGTGTGTGTGTGTGTGTGTGTGTGTTTCACCATGTTGATGAACAGCATCTCCCCCTCTTCATGCTCAGTGCCCTGTGTGTCAAGAATTAGTGGATACTCATAATTGCATGAAAACTAATTTCATCTCTGAAAACCCTGTTTAATGGCTGTGATTTTATTGCCTCATCCTCTGTGGCTATAAATTATGTGAATTACTGTTCTTTATGCTTATAAGTACATGCAAAGAATTAAGCTTCTCAGTGGATAATAGATCCAGTTTGAATAACAGTGCCTCGTAATACATTATAGCCTATCTCCCTTACAACAATAGGAGCTGCAAAACAACAAGACTTGGTTCATATCTGTAAGGCTGATTTAATGTCAGTGTGAGGCTGTTATTCCTGTCCAGGTCCTTCTCCGAGTGTTTGGTGGAGAACTATCATGTGATTATCCCTATACAGTATGTCTTTTCTTATGAAGGACATGCAATTTAAACTTCAATCTATGATTACATTACTGGATGGGGAAGTAGGACTGGACTTCAAATTCCTAACCCCATGTATAATTGACACAGACGTATTTTCTTTCTAACCTCTAGTGGTATCTGGCCATGAGATAGTTTTGATTTTATGTGCCCATGATTTGAGAGCTTTCTGTGAGATTTCTGCTTCCACCACAGTACAGTTGGAGGTAAATTGAATTTTGTTTCAGAGCATTACAAAAATTACATTCAGATTTTTTTTTTTAAATGTAATCTCTTTTGAGTATCGGTGCCACGGTTACTCTAATGCTCACTGTGAACAGTCTTTGTATTGAAGTTATTCAGTGTAATGGAAACATTGTTTTTGGAAAGAGATGTTGGTTTCTAATCTTCAAAATGTAGTTTTTCAGTGGTGTGAGCACCTCCAAACCAAATGCCATGTCCTGTCGTTTTATTGAGGTGGAGACTCAAATCTCTGAACAAATTAAATTAATTTAATTTCTTTTTGTAACTTGGGTAAATTGAAACTTTAAGGTGGTATTTCAACCTTTCACAGTGGGAACACGTTTCTAGTGTAAATGTCCATATAACCACACAACTCCAGAAGCATTATGTATCAGTGTGCATCATAGAGCTCTCAGTTAACTTACAAAGTGCCAGCAAGAAGCCACAAATCCGCAATGTGTTTAATTGATAACATTGACTATATAATATTGTCATATGGATGGTAATGCAAGTATATGAATGATCAGCAGACCTCAGTATCACTGTGCAAACTGAGGGATGCAGAGACGTGGAGAGGTGCCCAGTGTGACTGATGTGTGGTGGGAGGGCGTGGGGGACACATGAGTAAGAGTTGTTTCAGAGGAAAAGAACTTAACCCTTTGAGGTCTGAGGGCATTTTCACATATCTTCTTAAATTTACTTTTTTTAGGGTATTTGCATATAACTGATCCCCATGTGTTTCACATCAAAATATATATAACAAATTCAGCTTTCCTTATAGTGACGCTCACATTTCTTCTAGAGCAATGTGTAAATAGATAATTTGGCGCTAAAGCTGAAAAGTTAAAGTTGGCTTTTTGAAAGTCCTCAATCTCTTTTGAAAACCAACCTTAACTTATGATGTCTTGTACGCATTGTTTCAGTGCTTGAAATGAATTTACCAAAGTCTTAGGTTATATATGATTTAAATAGTAAATAAATGTCTGAAATGAAATTTTGTAATATCGCTTTTTGTCAAACATTATTTGGACGCGCTGGTGCGTCTTTCGTCCTCAGAGGTTTAAGTAACCAGGACATTACTTGATCATGTCCCAATTTGCACCAGATAGAAATATGTGCAACAAACTGTCAGTACATAAACCTGTAGGCGATATATTTTTGATTAATCTGGATTAAATGTCATTTCTGAATGTTTTTTATGTATTCTGTCATGATTTTGTTCAAATACTAGCTACCATGTTCTAATTACAATTACAGTGTCAGTCGATTGCTGACACGCAGTGGACAAAACAGTTTTTTTGTAATTATTATTGCCGCCCTGGAATTTTAGATATTCTGTTTTTTGGTTTCAACGTTTTAATTTTCACAAGTAAATGACTATCTGCACATATATAAAAAATAAATAAAGGATACAGTAATGAAGCAAATGTTTAATTACAGTAATTCTTCAGATCTGATATCTCACCTTCATGCAGCCCTTCTGTCTATATGGTTATTACTATGTGAATACACACAGCCAGTTATTTCAGTCTATACTCAACATTCATTTCATTACAATAATGTATTGATAATGGGATATTAGAGATTCCCCCTTTCACCAGAAGTCCAGCTCCACATTTCCTACACACAGGGGTTTCCATGATAACTCTCTCCCTGTTACAACATCCAAACATCCAATGTCCCTTCCCTTCCCTTACCCTCCCTTCCCTTCCCTTCCCTTCCCTTCCCTTCCCTCTCAGAAAAGTTTTGTTCAAGTGACATGTGTTTGGAATAGATACTGAGCCACATTTGAGTTGTTGTAACTTAATGTCTTGCCCCCTGCTGAGTGCATGTGTGTGTGTGTGTGTGTGTGTGTGTGTGTGTGTGTGTGTGTATGTGTGTGTGTGTGTGTGTGTGTGTGTGGACATGGTAAAGAAAACAAGGAAGAAGAATTTTGGAGAGAGAGAAAGAGTTAATATTTGTTGTCTATAAGCTCTGACATCATCATATCCTGCAAGAATGCATTAAGCTCAGCACAGTCGATAATTAGTTCCAGACATGCATATTAAAATCACATATTTGCTTGGAGAAGACAGTCTCTTATCAAATGTTATGTAGCGTGACAATATGATGTTGACCATTAGTACATGAAATATAAGCTCATAAGTGTGGTGGAGTGTAAAACCGGGGCTCAGCAGTTTGAATGGAATTCATATGAAGAGTAAAACACTTTAATATTTCTGTACTTTATAGGTGGTATGTCTATCTATCTTGAGTGACAAAAACCACAGTACATTTCTTATAAATCCAGTATTACAAATAAATAACTACATACAGTAAATGGGCTGTGAACAAGTTAAGCGGCTATCCCTATGCATCTCAGCAGAGGATAGACTCTTGGAGACAAGTAAGTCCCAAGCCATTTAGTTTGCTTGCAGCTCTCAAGAATCACAGACTTGGTTGTTGGCGCCAGCATCTGATGTGGCGCTACACACCATATTCTCTTTTTGCAAACTGAAGCTACCTTATGTAAATAACAAAAGCAGAAGCATAAACCTCAACAAAGAAACTAAATGTAACACTGGTACTATCTCTACAAAGTGAGGAAACATAGGGAATAGGGTGTTTGTGAGCTGGGGGACCAGACTACATACAGATAAACTCCCTATGTGTTGGTTTTCAGCCATGATACCCACAACCCAACCCAACAGCACTTGCCTTCTGAAAACTTGAATATTGTATTATCTGTTCTCTGGTTGATGCATGGTCATTTGCTTGATATGTACCACTAAAATGACTAAAATAAATACAAATTCTGTTGTGGCGGAGTTAGTAGTGCACTGTAAAAATGTTTAAAAACGTACATTCTTTGGTATAAATTGTGCCAGAAAATCAAGATAGTCTCTAGATGAGAGTTTAGAAAGTGGGAAAGTTCTTTAGTTATGGAATGCAGTGTTACATGCCAGACAAAGCGCCTGTCTGCATGTGTTCTCTCTCTTGTTGTTGTTCCTCTTGCTCACTCTGTTTTCTCTCCAGGTGATTGAGATGATTGCTTTCCACCTGTGTTTGGAGTTGGCCAATCAGCATTCAAGGTGGCAGTCAATAAAAGGAGGACTCCTGAGAAGTGGAATTCTCTCTTGCTCTGTACTGCTGGCTGGTCTGTTAACATGTGGCTGTTTGATAACTAAACTGTATGTGAGTTTTGTGAGGTGGAAGTTGAAGACCTTAGGTGAGCTGGGGTACTGTACATTTTGCACGTAGTTAACCTTTGTATAGACACACCAGGTTTAGTGGTTGCTGTGTGAGGTTTTCTTTATCTTTTTTTAGAGAAGCAGACTAGGTATTTTGTTTGATCTGTTTTGTTTGTAGAGTTAGTGGTGAGCTAGGTCTAGTTTTGTTATATTAATTTCATTTGTTTGGCACAACCTCCAGGTCCCATCTTTCACCATTTTCCTCCATCCTGTTGTGAGCTATTTTCATGTTTGGAATAAAAAACCAAATATTCACTTTTACATTGACTCAGTCACTTTTTATTGATTGTCGTTACTGTCCTCGAATCCATCAACATAACATGCAGGAAAACAATTTTCAGAGTTCACTTTTGTTTTTACTTTATAGCAGACTCTTTTTCACTGTAAAATCTCAAACAGTAAAATTAAATTTACTCTTAATATTCTTTCACTGTAATTAGATAATTAAGAAACTTAGAATCATGTGTTAAGTCTTAATACTGTAAGTTCACAAGCTCGTTTACATAACTCATTTGAACTTGTTTGTAAAATGGTGTTGCTAAAGATATGTACTGAAGTTAACCATATTTATTATCTGCTATAAAACATGAAAATGATGAAAAGCAATGCAGTAGAACTCCTTGCAAAGCACCCATGCATATGTGCACATCCTCACACAACCACGGCCTTTGAATTTGTCACGACATCTGCTTACTCTGAAAGCAAGTTGTCATGGGAGAATGCGAGATCAGAATAAAAAGCAATAATAGTGTGTTGGTTCTTTAAAATGAAATCATGAATGTTTCAAAGGCAGTAATGTTTGTGTGCGTGTGTGCAAAAGTATATACTTGTATACTTGATATTAATGTTTAAGTCTGTGAAACTCAATCTGTCTCATTCCCAGCAGACACTGCTCCCTGTAGGGTTTTTTTTTCAGGGCTTGAGTAATCGGGTATTTTGGAAGCGAGGAACAAAAGGGGGATTGTGACCGTATTTCATTTAGTGTGTGTGTGGGGGCATATTTACTGCATAAAAACTTGTTTGCACACATTCGTGAGTGCGCCTTTTGTGAGTTCGAGTTTTGTTCATTATGGATAAAATATAACTCCACTTTTAAAAAAAAAAAAAAAAAAAAAAAGAAATTCCACGCTAACTTTTGTATCACTATTGACGTTATGTTTTACAATATCGTCCACTATAAACCTCACCCAAGCCTCAAGATAATAAATAAAACTGCAGTGCACTTTATTATTAACCACTATGTACAATGACGGGTCTCTGACAGCACATTATTCCTTACATTCTGTACCTTTGCATTCCAAATGCTTTAAATCTAAGACAGATTTGTAATGGGGAGTCTCAGACGGTAGCAGCATTGAAAAAAAATGTGGCACTGTTACCATTAAAAGGATTGCAGAAAGATAAAAAGAGGTAGTGTTGTGTAAAGTTTCTTTATGTAGACACTTCTGTGTACTGTCTCATGGAACCAGGAGCAAGGAAATAAACAATCATTTTATGGGAATGCACTGACACAGCTAGAGACATTTCTGCAGCATTTCGTGCAATATTAAGTCTGGTAGAAATTAAATACCTAGAAAGAATGGGCCACCTTTATCGTTACTTTGGCCAACAGGGGCTTATATAACAGTCTAAGAGCCACTTGAGCTGTTTAATATTCTGCAATAATCACTATGATAAAGTGTATTAAATGTTGCCAGTCATGCTGATGAGGCCATTAATCAAGCAAGTTAAAGCATTAATTAACACATATTAATATGTTAACACTTGTCTTCGCATGCAACCTTAATATGAACCCTAGTAGTTTCAATAAATCAATTAACCTCTCAAACATGCAAATGTATGCTACTAGGTGCTTTAAAATCTAATGGGATAAATTGATGCAACTACTGGGGAAGTTTCTGTCATGTATTGCTCTTGAGCTACTATGTTCATGTGTTTCTACACAGACAGGTGCCACCATGTTGATGCAATATCTTGTATTCAGTGCACATGGGGCTGGGGCATCATAAACACAGATTGATAATGTGAATAATGCCAACTTCCCAGCCAAATGTGAGAAATTTGGCTTGATTGGTCACTTCACTCGGCTTCGCGTTGAGCCTAACAACACCCCTTAGCTGTTCTAAAATCACTAGAATCTAGCTAGGCTACTATTTTGACCCTTTGCCGCACCTTTACTTATCATCAAGCTGCCATACTTCCTCGTAACACATTCTGCTGCTGCAGGCTGCAGGCATGATGGAGAAAGACAGCAGCAACACAATTCTGAATGGCGCTTTTTATTTTCCAAAACTCCCAGACGGCTCAGTAGACAAGTCAAAAGCAATATGCACATTGTGTAAAGCCGAATTAAAATATCACCGAAGCACGTCAAGCTTGAGCTACTACCTACGAGCTAAGCATAGTAGTACAGTTAACGTGACTCGGGCAAAGCACTATTTTGGAGAGTGCTACTTGCCGACCTGTGGATGAAATCAAATCCAAAAAAATTACTACAGCTCTTACAAAATGGGTGGTAACTGCAGACCTGTCAGCATCATAGAGGACTCGGGTCTTAAAGACGTACTATGGTTGGCATGTTCTGAATTGTGCAATAATGACAGATTCGCACATTTTTCTTTTGTTTTGTTTACAAGTTCATAAAGCAACTTTCTTTGCATTCATTTGATAAAATAATAGAATTTTAATCATGTGATATAACATGCGATTAATCGCAATTAACTATAGAAATTCAGCGATTAATCGCGATTAAGAAAAAATGTATCGTTTGACAGCCCTACTTATAATATATGGTGACCTCTGAGGTACTGGCTCTGTGATGACTATAAATAAAAAAATGTGTCCAGATTAGTGTGAAGGGATGACATAACTACCCGCCACAAATTAGTATTTCGTGGCCACAAATTAGCATTTCATGGCTACAAATTAGTATATTGTTATAATTTTTTTTCGGATTTCATGTCTGGGACTCCGTAGTTTATGACACAGTAACTTCATTCCCAAAAACATTCCCATCAGCATCAGCTGTACTTTGTGTTATATGCTATTGGAATATGAGAATGCTATCTGCAGCCGTCTGCCTACAGCATACTGCCTCCGTGATTGAAACAATCTCCTGAATGAATCTCTACACCTGCCACTTTGGCCTGGGCTAAATCAGCATCACACAAACACGCCCCCCTCATGTGACGTGTAAGTCTGTTCCTGTCAATCAGCTAACCACACCCACTTCTCTAAAGACACTAGAGTGATATAACAACATGCTAAACTAAGATGTTGAAAATGGTAAACCGAATACTGGACCTGCTAAACATCAGCATTTTTTGCATCGTCACTGTGTGCGTGTTAGCATGCTGACATTAGCATTTTTCTCAAAGCACCGCCGTGCTTAAGTGCAGCTTCATAGAGCCACTAGCATGGCCCAGATAGCAGTATTGTCAGGCAGAAGTTTTGAATCTTGATGCCAGTGTGTAAGCTGGAAATCCTATCACAACGATCCAAAGCTCCGCTTTAAAACAGGGGAGATGAGTTTGTGTCCCAGAAGAAGAACTAGTACCTGGCTCACAGTCACCTTTTCTCAGCTATAACGGCTGTAATGACTGCTAAACGTAACTTTCATGTGACTGGTCGGAGACTATATTAAATAAAACTTGAAATTACAGTGTTAAAAAAACATGACCTTTATACAATGTTGATTCAATCGCATTTTCTTTAAACAAACTGTGACTTTTGTGAAAATGACTAAAAGTTTATTTTTCAACCTGAACCTTATAGCAACATTCCTGACCATAATGTTGAATTAACAATTTTTTCATTTTTTTTTTCAGTCCCTTATGCATAGACTAACACTATTTTTTGCACCAATCCCCAGGATGAAAATACATATTTTGTTTTGACTCCTACAGAGAGTTCAGATCACATTGCATATTCAGATCACTACCAGCCACTTTGCACAAACTGATTGTGGTAATGTAATGATTATGAAGGTGCCACCTGAAGTCCCGGTGGCGGTGATGCAGCAGCAGGCAGATTTCATATGTGTTGTCCCTGCCAAACGGTTGGACAAAAGTAAAGCTGCAGGCATCTTTCCCTTTGCCTACAAACAGGCGATCCATGGCCACCGCTTTTGAGCTTGTCTCATGTGTTCAGCTGTCTGAAATGGATGCTCACTGCAGTGTCAACACACAGTCAAACCGCCACATCCAAGTCATCTGGAGCCTTTTTCACAGAAATGTTTGCTTGAGCAAAACGCATGAGTTGGAGTCCCTGAGGTGCTCCAAATGTAACAAACCAAATGTGAACAGAAAAGTACATAAACACTTTGAAAACGACCTGAACACAGCTGGTTGTGGCATTGAATAAAAATGTTTATCCTGCAACAAAACCAATTGTCTGGGGTTTGAACAAGCCAGCTGTGTTTTTATTTAACTTTATTGTGTGGCTCCGTGTGTATGTCTGGGTTTGTTTGGCCTGCAGTGACAAAGTGACATTTTGTACCAATTCAGAGAATTTTCCCCAGGGCGATGGCGATAATACATACACTTTCAAAAAACACCCATGTGCACAGACGCACACACTCGCACACAAACAGTAATGTGAAGCCTGACTTTGGACAGGTTTGACTGAGAGGAAATGAGATACTATTTCTGCTCACTCAGACAATAGTGTTCCTTTTAACTCTATGGCAGAGACTATCTCAGCAATCACCTTGAGATGGAGCTTGCAGATAAAGCCAGATTAGATGGGCATGGAGATGTGGGAGAGATAAAAGTCTTTAACAGACAGCGAAGGATCTAATTAGCACAATGAAGATTTCTACCGTCTGGCTGAGTCAGCCTCAGTGTCATCAACCTTTTGTGTCAGTGCAAAAATTCTGTATGTTTTGGGAAGTTGCAGTGAGAGGTAGAAAATCTGCCAATGAGTGTGTTTATGAATACCATTCACCTAAATACTGTATACAAATTATTTCTATTGTTCACAATACCATTCGCCTACATCCTGGATATAGAAGTTTTTGTCTCTGTGTGCGTTCGCTTGCATTTTGATGGTAATGAATAAAATATAAAAATAATCCCTGAGGATGGACAGAAATTAACATATTTTGGGGGATTCAGATCATCTATAAAACAATAAAAGCATACAGTGAGGATTGTAGATCATTTGCACCTCAAACTTGTATGTTGAGGTGGAAGAACTTATAATGAACAAAACATTGAGTTAAGGTAAAGTTTTGGTTATGTTTTGGCAACAATACAACCATCACTTCAAATGACAGCTCATATCCTGATAAACAATTTTTTTAATTTAATGACTGAATAAAATCTTTTTTTTTAAATGTTAGGCTATCAAAACATGTCAACTGTCCCACCTACAGAAGTGCCCCCCCACCCACACCAAGAAAAGATACAGTACATATTTGACACCAACTTTAAAAGGTGCCATTTTTCAGGGAATATTTTCTGGTGGAGACTTTCAAATCTTACTGTGGCTGTCAGGTGATTGACAGCAAGCACAGCGTAGGTGTGAAATAATATGAAAAACTTCCAATAAAACAATAACACAGCAACTATAACAAAACTGAATTAAGGCACCCTGTTTATTGTGTAGGATTACCAGGCACAAACTATTTTTAAGTCTGTGGAGGTTGTTTTCTGCAGCACAAAAATCCATCCATGCATTTTCTATAACCGAACAGAACGGACTATCACAGGGCTGACACATAGAGACAGATAACTTTTCACGCTCACATTCACACAGGCAATTCAGAGACAACAATTAACCCAACCTGCATGTCTTTGGACTGGGGAGGAAGCCAGAGAATCTGAAGAATTTGCTTTGAGGCAACAGCGCTAACCACCGTGCCACCCCAGCACTAAGATGACCATTATTTTGACCCCAGCTTCCTTTGGAACAAAATAAGCCCTGCTATCTTTGACTGCATCCACAACCACACACCAACAGAATTCAGCAGAAAGAAAAGGTGCCACCAAGATGATTGGCAGATGCTTACAAAAACACTTTTAAGCTTAGGTTTAAGGTTTGGAAATCAAGGAAGTCAACAAGGGTCCTCACAAGTACAGGAAGCTTTGCATTAACAAAATACAACAGAAATCTTACATTTACACCGGTTATATCTGTTCTTCTTAAACTGTGCAATGTGCATGTTTTAACACTAAGATGAGACAAGGGGAATTTTCCTTTTGAACTGACCTTAGATTCACGACCACAGACAGAAGGTTGGGCAGCAGTTATATATGATGATATAGCTTATCATGATGTATAGCACAAGCATCTTCAATAAATTTTAACATTTGATGTATTGCCAAGCTGCATTCCGGGGTAGAACAGAATACTGCATTCAATGTAAGACAATCATTCATTTGCTCTACATTTAATCATAGTCAACAGACATTTCTAACCCTTCTTCAGTGTATCATGAAATAGTGCTGCACAGACAAAAGCCAGCAGAAGTAGAACATTTTGATTAAACAAAATCTTTGAACATTTTTGGTGGTTTTGGTACAACGGTGTGCTAATAGCCTGATAGTATAAACTAAATTGCCAATTTCTTTTGCTTCATTCTTACATTAAAATCAAACATCCGAAAAGTATTTAAAAAATCTCAATTATAAGAGCTCCGAAAAAAATTGTCAAATAAAGTCACAAATATGTTATCGTTATCGTCTTCTTATTCATAAAGGGAAACATCTTAGGAGGAGTATATCAGAAAAAAGTGATCACAAAGTGATCAAGCAGAATTCAGAAGCGCATTGCTTCTTAAGTGAGTGAAAAAAAGACTTGCCTCTGAGGTCCACTCAGGTAAAGGTGAGTTCTTGATTAGATTTTTTTGTAAACAAGTAAACAACAATTTTGTAGCTTATATGGGTGGTGATGGTGCAGTGGATATGACACATGCCTTTGGTGTGGGAGACAAGGGTTCGATTCCCACTGCGATACATCAACCAATGTGTCCCTGAGTAAAACACTTAACCCCTAGTTGCTCCAGAGGCGTGTGACCTCTGACATATAGAGCAATTGTAAGTTGCTTTGGATAAAAGCATCAGCTAAATGACATGTGTTTTTTTTCTCCTATCCCAGAATGTACTATGTGTGGAGAAGCCAGACCTTACTTCACTGCCCTGTGGAGATAGGTCTGGCAATGAGAGACTACTTTCAATGTTACTCACCAAAATGCATTTCCTTCCTCCTAAGGAACGATTTTACTGCACTAGCTTGTCTTCTTCTTCTTCTTCACTGCCTTTTTTGGAGCATTTTTTATGTGTCTTGGCACATTACAGCCACCTGTCGATGAGTGGAAAAGTGCCAAACAATTGGCTGGACTCTTTATCGCATTAGCCACATGCATGCACGTTTCCGTGTGCACTTACACAAGACGAACCATGGACCTTCACTTAAGTATGGCCACTGGGTTTGTTTGAATTAGTTAGATTGACTTAGTTTTCTGCCAAGTGAGTAACCCCTTTATAGACAGCACGTCATCTTAGTATGAAGAGAAAAATAGAGTGAGAGAGGAAAGGATAAACAGACACACTGAGCTTGAACATGATCATGCAATTGTTCACGTTATTGTGACCATTAGACAGCATTTTATGTGGTAGAGCTATCAACCTTAATTAAAAATTGTGTTATCTCAGATTCGATAAAACTATATCTGACCTAATGCTAATGTATATATATTATCACAAACAGAATTACCCACTTATCAACAGGTTTATGATTAACATTTGAGAGATACTATGCAATACTGCAATGTTTTCTCTTGAAACCACTGTTGCATCAAACTGGATCCCGCAGAACAAATGGTTTGACATTATTTCTATAACATTTAAAATATGGTATTGTCAGTGCCTGGGTTTACATGTCACTGTAAGGCTACTTCACTCGAGGTGAACAAGACACTGTTGTTAACACTCAAGTTTACATTGCAGCCCTTTTCTCTTTTCACAAGTGAGTAGCTTAGAGACGGAAAAGGCAAATGTGGAGACCACAGTAAGTAGGAGAGATGAGTGTTGTTGCTAGGGCTCTTTTATTGCGTTTTTCTTCGAGGTGAAATGTATCTGTTATTGTGCCTTTGTACAAGGCAAGATAATTATACAGTATCTGTGCAGTTAGGGCTACATTATAGTACATTTCTACATCTCCTTTTCTCCATTATTACTGTCTATATTGTTTTAGTTAATTGACTGAAAAAGTTGTATTCACTTAGTCTTACCTGGGTGCATTTACATGTGTAAACAACAATTATGACTCTACTGCAACTGTGAGAAAAGCAACAATCTGACTGCTCACAAGATACATAAACTTAGGAATACCCCATAATAATCCTTCTGACATGGCAGAACCCTTGATGGAGCTCAGGACACATCCTGAGTATGATGGCTGTACTCTAAATCATCTCACTGTATTAACCTGGAATCTGTGTAGAACATCCTGCAGAAGCACAAAAGGTCAATTACTGCCAGACAGCGGTGACGTGTCAGAGGATTAGAATAATTAACAAATGGGAACACGCTGTACCAGCAGTGTGTAAGTTACGCGCGGTGCAGTACAATGTTACAGTGTACATGTACAAATCTAATGGAACCAATTCATATTTTATCATTTATTTTATGTAAATATATATGTTGTATCATTTTCAAGTTAATTCAACTTTTCTTTTTTTAGATAATTTTTCAAAACAGTCCCTTTGACTTTTGATTTACAATGATGAGTTAAAGGAAATTACTGCCGAACGAACTCATCAAATTAAGTTCAGCGACATGTTAAAGGACAAATCCGGTGCAAAATGAACCTAGGGGTTAATAACACATGGGTACCGAGTTGACCGTTCTCTGGGATATGTTTTCATGCTAATTGAATGTGACCAGTTTTATTGAAACCGCTAATTAGCTTTTTAACGCTAGTCGGCGGGGCACGCGTAAGTAAAAAGAAATCACTATTTCTATACCACTAACAAGGCTCAAAATAGCACCACACTTCCACGGTAGCATAATGAGGGTCCCTACATGTAAACCGAAGCATTGAGTTCATGTATACAGGCAGGCGCCATCTTGGGAAAACAGTCACGATCAGTCAAGCGATGAACGCCGTGCTTGAGCTATGTTACTGGTTACTGGTTGCACAGCGTTCAAACCAGTAAGGCAGGAACACCAAGCAAAACAGACACAATGATGAGAGCAAACGCAGCCGAGTGTGTGAACCAAATGAAACATTTTGTTCAAATAGTAGGAAAGGTTTAAAAAAAAAAAACGATCACTGGCCTCCAGCCCCGCCTTATTCTGGTGCTGGCTCAATTAAAATCATCTAATGTTCTTTCTCCTTTCCCCTCATCACTCTACAACTCCGTAAACCATTTACTACTGATATAGTCTATGTCCTCAACCTTCCACTTCTGGGATTGCCCTGTTAGCGCCGGAAAATCTGCCTTATGTCCTTATTTTTGGCCAGATTTCCGTTACCTAGCGCTTCCTTTGTGTTGGAATTCTGAACTCCGGTGGATTTATGAGGACTATGGTTAACTGCTCCTCAGATCTCTGCAGGGTAAATCCAGACAGCTAGCTAGACTATCTGTCCAATCTGAGTTTTCTGTTGCACGACTTAAACAACTTTTGAATGTACACACGTTCCACCAAAACAAGTTCCTTCCCGAGGCTATTTTGCAGAGGCACCGGGGCTCCGTGCAGCGCTTAGAGTCGCCCATGACGATTGTGATTGGTTTAAAGCAATGCCAATAAACCAGAACACATTTTTCTCCCATCCCGGAATGCTGTGTGAACCAGCCAGACCCTCCTTTGCAGCTCTGTGGAGGAAGGTCTGGCAAAGACTACTACTACGAGACTACTACTAATGTGAATTGATTACACATGGAAATATTCATAATTTAATCCAGAATATATTTCTATGATTTTTCTGGGTTGAGACAAGGTCCTACTTCACTTTTACCTATAATGAAAACAAACTCTGGCCTGAATTAACAAGTGTATTATTTGGTCTGTTTCCTTGTCGAATGCTGCCTTCAAGGACAAATCGAGGTAAAAGGTCCAATCACAACTCATTAACATTTGGGTCCTATTCAGTCCTTGCTGTGAGACAAAATGAGTCATTAATGATGTTTGGTAAATATTTATTGGGCGACACTGATCTTCAAACTGTCTCGTTGGCATTTTCAACAAAGTGTGACTTACAATAATAGACTTTTCACAATCAAACTCAGTCATCCCAAGAGGCAAACAAAAAGAAGAGGCACATGAACACAAACACGCAGACAGACACAATGTGTCCCCGAGCGTCTCGCTGAAAACCTTTCCACAATACTTTTTCTTTCTTTTTTTTAATCTCCCATACATCATGAGTCAACATGGCAATAGTCAACTTGATCAACCAATTGCTTAACAACTTTCATCATCTGCTCTTCTAATTACCCTTCATTTTTTTCTCCAAAAAATAAATGAATAAATAAACAAAACAAAAGCCCTCCACCGGCGGATAAGATAACAGCTGCAGGGAGAGATCAGAAGGTGATGGCGTACTTCTTCTGAAGTGCAACATTTAACAGTTTATTGAGCACAGCTCTGTGATTTCATTAAAGCTTATTTAATCCAAAATTAATAAGGGTGGTTATTAACCTTTTCCACCCTCGTTCCTTATTAGAGTTTTATTTCACTGATGTTTAGAGAAGCGTAATGAGGCTGCAGGATGCATTTCGCCCACACACTCATAGAACGTACAAGTGCTCATGTGTGTGTATTTGCATTGAGTGCATGTGTAACTGGTTGTGCGTCAGCCTAAGTCCAGGACAAAGAGAATGTGCAGGTTTTAATAAGAGGGTAGGTGTTGCTCGCCACCATCCTATCATTACTGTCATTGTGGACCGAAGCGGTGCTTCTTTGTGTGCAGCTGGCAATCATGGAGGGCAAGATCCTACCTTTAGAGCTCCACACCCGGCCAACACAGCTTATTATAACACCAGACTCAAACACTTTGCATAGCACGTACTGTCAATTATTTCCGGATGAGTACGTGTCTCTCTTTCTTTACCTGACTATTTTCGTATATGTTTATAATGATCTACCCGCCTGTCATCTGTCTCTGTTGTTTTCCCTGATGTTTCTCTAAATTACTGTACCCCCTTAGATGTGCCAATGCACAAATGATTTGGACAGGTGATTTCTTCAGTTCCTGTCATCAAAAAGTTGAGTAATGGTTAAGGATTGGTAGTTTAAGCAGCTTCTTTAAAGGTACCATGTGAAGTTGTTTTAAACAATATTGTTTACATGCAATGTTTTTTGCCAAAATACACTGTGTACATTCCAAGGGCTAAGTTAACACCTTTTGCTTGGACGTTGCTTTGCTTCTTAGGGCATCATTGTCATCAACTTTCAATCTTTTAATTATCACTCCCTACATCACCCGCACTCACATACACATGCTAGAGTAAGAAGAACAAGTCCTCAAAATTAAACAACAAAACATATTGTTTGTCATTGCCCTCCAGAATGACATATATAATGCATTTTCAATCGGGCTTTCCTATCAGCAAGACTCATTTATTTGGCAGTCCCCTCCAAATCCAAGAATAAAACCATTATTGTTTCTAAAATTGCTATGGTTGAGGTTTGGTAAGGTTTAGGTACAAACAGACTTTGTTAGGATTAGTAAAGGTTTGTAGTTAGAGAATAATCGTGGTCATGGTTAAAAGAAACCAACGTTGACTTTTGGTAAAAGTCCCCTCGTCAAAGTCCAACACTTTGTTTACCAATTCAACCAAATCAACTTCCTCCCTCTGTGGACTTGGTGGCTTTGCTGAAACTATTGATAATGATGATGATGATGATGATGATGATGATGATGACGATGATGATGATGATGATGATGATGATGATGATGATGATGATGATGATGATATACTGTATTTTTTCTTGGGATGACAGTGTGAGCAAGAAATACAAACAAAACATCATCCAAAAAAAAAACATATGCTTAACATAAACATAACACATGCTCCATAGCACCACCAGTGGTTAAAAAAAACTCCACAAGGTAACTTTAAGGTTACATTTACAGACAGTACTTTGTGTAAGGACTGCGAAAGGTTTTAGTCATGGTTAAATAAAAACAACAAATAAATTACTTTCTAGAACTATGTAGGGCTTTGCATCCAAAAATACTATATACTAAATATACTAATTATGTTTTTTTCTTAAAGTAGACATTTTAAGTAGGGAATTAAACTCTGGTTGTCAGATGTAAAGGCAGGCGAAACAGCAAATCATCCCCCCAACAACTTGAAGGCCCTTGCAACCTACCAAAGTATTTCTGTCCTACTGTTTCATCTTTCACCTTTCTCTAGTCTTAGCTCCTTCACATAAATCCCTCCATGGTGGGAAGACATATTTCTCACATTTTCTGCACCGACGTGTGCTTTCTGTAGAAACTTTCAGGAGATCAGACTCACCATCTATCTCGAGATTTGTTCCCACACAACTTGTGTTGTTTCATGAACATTTTCTCTCATATTATTTGTGTTGTCTGTCCCGTTTATTAGCATGTACCTTTCACATACTTTTCCATTGTCTATTCCACATGACAACACGTTTTCATTGTTTTTTGTCCTTTTTAATTCTGCCCTGTCCTCATCTTTTCATTTTGTCTCCATCTCACTCATTCTCTTTGGTCCCTTAACAGCACAACCTAATTATAACACATTTTTAATCTTTCACTCACTTTTTGCTCATACCTTATCACCACCCTTCGTGTGCCTTCCATCTCCCTCTGTGCTCCTTCAGTGCAGACCAGAATTACAGACCATCCTGGATAAGGTCGTGTTTTTGTCACTGTGACGGTAATGGCTGCTACAGAATATTTATGTAGGAAGCGGTCTTCACACTGGGGGCGAGGGTGCCAGAATTCATGGGGTTATGAACAAATTGGTTCCGGTGGGAGACGGAGGACAGGAAGCAAGCTTTGATGAATGAACCATTGAGATACAGCTGCTGGAGAAATGGATCGGAGTCCACCGTCTGTGTGAATCTGGCTATTTAGCTGACTGATATATGGCATCAGTGATTCTTGTTAGAGAAGAGTTTATTTAAAATAGACAGATCATGTGTGGTACACAGCGGTTTGATTTCATCTAGTGAGACAAGGTCAGGCGCTGGGTTCCATCATTCTGATGCTGTTTGAAACCTTTTCTTCTCTGTGTCAAGCTCGCGTTATTATGGATCCCACGCAACTTCTAGGCAAGTCCCGCCCTACGAAGCAGCCTGATTGGTTGGGGTTAGGCATTGACCTTGAGTAGTTAAGATTAGGATAGCCGACTGGTCAGGGGATAGGACCTGAACAAAATCGGGTTCCGTTACCTTGCGTAAGCATGGACGCCTGGCCAATAGTAGTGTGTTAATGCTATTGAAGGGCGGGTCCTGCCTAGAAGTTGCGTGGGTTCCATAATAACGCGTCAAGCTCACATGTGCAGGCATGAGTTTGATTTATGTGAGTACATGTTTTTAGATGTAAAGGGCTGTAGCCATGGGAACCACTTTTTTATGCCTCTGTGCAGGCGGTAGTTGTGGTCAGCGCCAATATGTATATTTCATTATTATGGATATCTCAGGAACACCTCGAGAGTTTTTCTCAAATTTGTCACAAACGTCCACTTGGACTCAAAGATGAAGTGATTAGACTTTGGTGGTCAAAGGTCAAGGTCACTGTGACCTTACATAACACCTAACTCAAGAATTCCTACACTTATTCATTTTATACCCAGAAGGTCAAAGATCAACTGTGACATCATAAGTTTACGCAAAAACCCTTTTCTTGCCATTTTTCAGTGCCATAATCCAGGAACAAAAGGGGAGATTGTGACCATATTTCATTTAGTGTGTGTGTGTGTGTGTGTGTTTGCATGCGTGGGGTATGAGGAGGTAATTCTAGTTTAAATTTACGTTGGATTTTTTCAATTCTAATTTTATTTGTAGCCTTTTTTTAAATTGACAGAAACAATACATGTTAGATTACTAAAAAGTAGGTTATACAGATCTAAGCTCTCTCAAACCTATCTCATACATAGAATCAGTTTTTGTGCCTTTTTTGTACCAAGGTAATAGTGAAATGGCTAAAATAAATAATATTTAATAAGAAACTTGTAGTTTCTCCACAATATAGCAATAACAGCACCCTACTGGTTCCAATGGAAGTCATTTGTTTTGAAAAATTGTGGCAGACTAAAAACAGATCTGAAACGCAACAAAGTTTGTCCAGGCCAGACTCGTATAGGAAAGTTGTATCCAAGGAACATTTACTGCCAGTGATTTAGTATCTGTAAGATATGTGTTAATACTATCCTAAGAATAACAGCTTCGTAAGCTGGTAATTGCTATTGCTATTATCTGATAAAAAGGTTTAAGATACTAATGCAAGTTTTTTTTCTTTTTTATCTGGCATCATTCTAAATAACTACACTTCCTGCTCCGAGCAGTGACCTATTCGCAGCAACCTGCTAAAGCTTATGGGTAAGCAAATTCAGCAGATCTTAACGCCTTCTCCGCATTGCACCTGATCGTGGGGAGAGAAAAATCCCCAGCACACGCACTTTTCCAATCCTCCTGCACCCCTTCTAATCCTCCCTTTCCTCTCTGCTTTCAGCTATCCCTTTAGCTCTCATTCTGTCCCTTCTCTTCCTCCTCTCTTCCTCCTCTCTTCCTCTTCTCTCTCTCTCTCTCTCTCTCTCTCTCTCTCTCTCTCTCTCTCTCTCCCTCTCCCCCCTGCTACCAAGCACGCTGTATGGAGCAAGATTCATTCAGAGCACAATCGGCACGAGACATGAATACAGAGCAGATCTGCGTCACACATGCACACACACAAACACTCACAAAATGTCTCTTCAACCTCTGAAAGTGATGATGAGCTAGCTGAGTGTACACACACACACACACACACACACACACACACACACACACACACACACACACCCAAACTGACGCACACTATCTTTAACCTCTGGAAGTGATGATGAGAAGACAAAGTGCAGAGAGCTCTATAACACTCTGTTCTGCTTCTGCAAACTATTTTTGAACTGCTATTTACTTTATTCCTTAAACCTGTGCATCCCAATGAGCTAATGCAGCAGTATGGATTTGTTTCTGTTTTATTTACCCATTAACACTAACACCACATTTAATTAAATTATAATGTATATTTACATTGATAATTGATAGGTCAATGAGAGGTCGTTGGGAGAACTTTCAAAGGTTATGAGCTGTAAAAGTTAAGGCTTTGCAGTAGTTTTAAGCCTAACATATAGATTTTATTTGTAAGTAAGTAAAGTTTATTTATATAGCACTTTTCACAGATAAAAATCACAAAGTGCTTTACAGTAAATTGGAATATGATAAATAGAAGACATAAGCAGTCTTGTATAAAGTACTCAAAAGCAATACTTGAATAAAAGTACAAGTATCTTCCCAGAAAATGACTTGAAGTTAAAGTCTCCTTTTAGAATATTACTTCAGTAAAAGTCTTAAAGTATCTGATATTTACAGTACTTAAGTATTCATAGCATTTTTCTGATATTAAATGTACTTAAGTAGAAGTAAAAGTAAAAGTAAAAAAAAAAACTTTGATTATGAACTTTATGGCCAAAGGTGTGTAATGTTATCTTCATCACCACTGTCATCACCACTGTCGTCGGGGTGATCATCGTCTGTTACCATGGCGGCAGAGCCTGCAGCAGGTGCTTCCATAACACTATCAGTCATTATGCTTCCTCCTCTTCTTCTTTAGTTTTGGACTATGTTTTTTTTTTTTTTTGCCACTTGGCCACAAACAGGCATCACGTCACCAACTGGAATGGAGCGTACATTATCTTGGCAATTTAGCAGCAATGATTCGCCAAACTTCCTTTTTTTCAGTGTAATAAATTTCTTCTGATTATATTTTGTAGTAACGAGTAACTAAGATGCTTAGGGGAAATGTAGTGGAGTAAAAGTATACATTTTATTTAGGAAAATAGTGGAGTAAAAGTAAAAGTTTCCGGAAATATAAATAACGAAGTAAAGTACAGATACGTGAAAATTCTACTTAAGTACAGTAGTGAAGTATTTGTACTTCGTTACATTACAACACTGGACATAAGAATACAAGGAAAACATAGATACATAAAATCAGACAGCCGTAAAAGCCCTCGTCTAACTAAAAGCTTGTTTGAATAGCCAAGTCTTCAACTGCTTTTAAAAGAATCAACAGCATTTGAACAACGTACAATGCAGTGCATTCCACAGCCTGGGTGCCACTGCCTGAAAAGATCGATCCCCTCTGGTTTTAAAAACAGTGCGGGGGACCACTAACAACCTGACCTAACGACCTGATGAACTCAGACACCGGGAAGAAGTGTGACGCTGTATCAGGTCAGTCATATGAGGAGGAGCTTGTCCATGCAAGGCTCTAAAAGTAAGGACCAGAATTTTAAAATGAATTCTAAATTGAACTGGTAACCAGTGAAGTGATGCCAAAACAGGTGTGATGTGCGCTCTTTTGCTTGTGTGAGTTAAAAGCCTCGCAGCAGAATTCTGAACAACCTGCAGATGGAAAAGCTCTTTCTTGTTCAAACATGTAAAACGACTGTTACAATAATCTAAACGAGATGAGATAAAAGCATGGTTTGGTACTGTCCTCATGGCTTATGTTGTTACATGTTTTTATGAGCATGTTTTTAGGGACAAAGAATAAATTCCATATATCTAGTGGAAATATGTAGTAATGCAGGGACATCAGTAAAGTGTATTATGTCTTGCAAGAGAGCCAATAAAAACCAATGGAATTGTCATAGTTGTTATATTGACATTTAAGGTGTTTTGATTGCTTTTCAACGTCAACTCATGCATTAAGAAACATGCAAGGAACCTTCCAAAGTAAATTAAATTCTAAAACCAGGCACTGACGACTTGACAAGCTGAGTCACAGGCGACACCATCTGTGTCAAACGGAGATGGGCTGCAACTTTCCTTGCTCTTTGGTCTGAACTGGGCTTTAGAATCAAGGTCTTCCAATACCTAATGAGCCAAACTGATACATTGTGTGGCTCTATGGATGGCAATGTCGTTCATTCAGTTTATTGGTTGGTCGGTCAGGCTACCACTTTGGTTCAGACTAAAATATCTCAAATACCATTGGATGGATTGCCATGACATTTGGTACATATAGTCGTGCCTCCCTCAGGATTAATTTTAATAATTTTAGTGATGCTATTAACATTTCATCTAGTGCCATTATCACATGAGTGTATTCATTTGTCCGATACTTTGGTTTATGACTAAATACCTGCTAAACTAATGATATTCCCATCAGCCCTAGCTATTCTTTGTGTTTAATGCTAATTAGCAAATGTAGCATGCTATGTTAAACTTTTTTTCATGGTCTGGCCCCCACTCCATTCAATGAATGAATTAAACAAAAATCAAAACTCATCAACCAGCTACTAGAGGGGACTGTAAAATACCACATAGTAAAAGTCCCTTGGGGCAGTCAGCCTTTTCCTATCGAGCAGTACGGATACCTGGAACACTGTACTCCTAACTAATGAACATCACATCTCTCAGCTCCTTTTCAAATCTATAAAACAGTGGTTACTGGACAATCAAGCATGCTGTCATAATCTTGAATAGTGGTTATCCCATTGTTTTACTATGTTCTTTTAATGTATGTGTCAGTGTGCTTTTATTTGTGCTTATGTACTTTGGTATGTTTTCTTTTAATTCCATCAACCTGCCAGGTACTGCAGATGAAAATTAGCCTGTATTTTAATTGTAATTTAATTTATCTCTGGCACATTTACATTGTTACTGTGAGCCTGTTAGCATGCTGACGTTAGCATTTAGCTCAAATCACAGCTGTGCTTACCTTGCCTCGCAGAGCCATTAACATTAACATAGCTGTATACACTCTTAGTCTTGTCAGCGAATCACAGAGGAATCAAGTATAATATGTATATGTCGGCTGATGAGTTGCAAATTGCAGTACAGAAATATCAAAGTTTTATTTTGAGGTAATTTTATTTTTTAATTTTACCAATGTTACCATTACATCATTTGTAAACCACAGAGCACTGACAAATATATTTTATAACTGTAAAATGTCCTCCTCAGGATATATCATGGTTACTTAATAACCAAATTTAAAGGATACTTAAATGTTATTTTATTTGTTTATGTTGTGTTTATTTTAACAAATCAATTATTGGCAGATATATTATTATTGGAATTTTTTATACTTTCAGCCACCAAAATCGTGAAACAAATCAATAGTCCAGTATCAGTCAGGCTCTTGCAACTTTAATGCAAAATAAAAGGCTAACTGATCTGGTTTATGATTCCTTAACAAGCCAGTGGTATTAACTTGCAAATGTACATCTGCTTTCCTGTCAAACAATAGTCTAATGCCTGTGTCTCCCTGCAGGTGTTACAATGACTAAGACATGAGACCTTCGGCATCCTGTCACATTTGTTTATTGTTGACAACATTTATGACTCATGAACATTAGTTATCCAAATTTGTGTATTGAAAAAGATCAAAAACACACAAACAAACAAACAGAGAAGAGCCGTAGACAGTACTTCATGTCTTATCAGAGATCAATATTTCATTTGCTCTCCTCCTTTGCTTAGATGCTGACTGGCATCCCGTCCTAAGGGGACAGCTCAGGGACATACACACACAAGCTTATACACTCACACACCCAACACACACTAAAACCGCTCAGGGCCGTTGTTTGCTTTGACTGACGTGTCGACCGTGCTGTGCTGACACCTCGCTGACACTCTATCCCTTTTAGACGCACATCACTGTTTACCAACTACGATGAGCAAAACGCCACGTTTCAATGTGTATGTGTCTTTGTGAATGTGTGTGTCCTCACTGCTTCCGGTCTGTCATCATTACACACTTCCCTTGTTTCACTTTTACATCATTGTTTACACATTTAATCAAAGCCAAACTGTGTGTGTTCCCCTGCCTTTGTGTTTGCATGCATGTGCGTGCACGCTCCGTGCGTGCCTGTATCTTTGGTGTGTGTTTTTTTTTTTTTTTTAATGGTTGTTTGCTGTTGTGCTCAGACTAGATCAGGTTAGCGGCGGTGTTATTGTAACCCAGTGAATAGGCACAGTGTTTAAATGCAAATTCACAGCACTGCAATGACAGGGACAGGGAATAAAGGATTGGCAGAGCAGGGAAGGGCAGAGACAGGTTGAGGTGACAGTGAGGGGATGAGGGATTTAGAGAGGAGGGAGTTGAAAGATGGGGAAAGGGAGATGAAGTGATGAAGGGGGATTAGGTTGGAGGGGAGGAGACAAGAGGTCAGGAAGTAAAGAGGAAAGGACGGAGTGAATGGGTATTTTAGAGAAAAAGAGGATTGAAAGCCCTACAGTGGCTGGCTGAGGAACTAGGAGTGCATGACTGAGCTATGACTGAACCCTCACTGATTGCTCTGCAGTGTCACTGTGTGTGTGTGTGTGTGTGTGTGTGTGTGTGTGTGTGTATTAGTGAGTGTGCATTTGTGTGTGTGAGATCATAAGTTAGACTATATTATCACGTCTTTGCGTGTGTGTTTGTGTGTAGACCTTGGCATGCACCACTTGCAAAAGCTCATTTAAGCAATGAGACATATCTCCCTTCATTTGATGAGGGCTTCTTTTATTCATCAGAGCCAAACTGACTGTGTTACTTCATTTGTGTGTGTCTGTGCATATGTCTCTGTGTGGGAAACAGCTGTACACCGTGTGTCTCATAGCCTGATTTACATTACCCTCAGCTAAAGTATTTATTGAAATTGCAAACCATTTAAGTGTCATACTATAGTTGTTGGACGTCAGGTATTTTAATGCCTCACTTATAGTGCTGAAGTACTGGATGGTGGTTTTAAAAATTGCACCACTATAACAACAATTTACATATGTTTCTCTTTTGACATTGAACAACCAATATTTGCAAAACCTAGTGTCTCAACAACATTAGTACCAACAGAGCCATGGTGACAATTTGGATTGCCAATGTTGAGATGCATTCTGGAGCCACTCCATTGACAACAGATGGAAAGCCAACTTTTTTTATAAACTGTGTATTTGAGCGTTTTTTGTTGTTGTTTTTTTAACACAGCTGAGCCTTGTTTCATAATGCCGATAATAGCTCTGAATCAGAAAATCTTCCCAGAAAATGAGGACGGTTGCCATCAAATCTAATGAGCTGGTTTCCGATCAACAGTAGAAAACTAGACGTAATTGTTCATCATTTGAATGTGTTTGCGTGTTTATTTTTGTGCATGATTGATGTAACATACATACGCCTGATTTAACAAAGGTCATAGGTGATGCATGTGTGAGATGTTTGCTGCCAGTATGACGGTGTCACAACTATGACAAATGACAAACTATGACTTTGTTACCCCCCCACACACACACAAACACACACACAACTACACACGCGCATGCGCACACACACACACACACACACACACACACACACACACACACACACATCTCCCACCTACACACACAGTGATGTTATTGTCATCCATCCCTCGAGTGAAGCTGTGACTTCTATCAAGCTTGCTATTGTCAGCTTTTCTTTAGAATGAAGAAAGGAGCTCTATCAGCTGAAATATAGTCCACCCATACACGCACTTGACTATGGCCATCTGTATCAAGTGCCTCTCTAAATGGATTTGCTGTGCATCATGTACTGTACTATATATATATATATGTGTGTGTAATGAAGAGCTATATCACTGCCTTCAGTGTATGAACTGAGTGTCATTTTCAGCTAGCTTGGAAATGAGACACTTATTTCCTAGCCCACACACACAATGTAGTGGTGTACTTGTCAATGCAGTCCATACAGGGCAAATTTATGTGGCATATTTATGCATGGAATGGAATCAACTTTCCACTTTCAGTATAAATATTAGCTTATTTCTGGTTGAAGTAGTGCTTCTTCCAAATAAGTGTGAGTGCTGTTGTGTTTTCATGCCCTTAGTTTATTTTTTCTAGAGTAGTTGTCATATGTTCCCTGTGTGAGCTGTCTCCGTATATAGATACTAATGAACTTTGCTCTACTATATATTGTTTGGCAAGATCTGGAATAATGAGAAAAGGTATAGCATCCAGCTTTCTGGGAATACAACAAAATTGAAAATTGCATTGCAAGTGCTATTTTTTATATTCTGTATGTTTTATCTCCCTCAATAAGCCATGATGGCCCATCGTGCACTGCCTTCAAAATTAAAATAGAACAGAATAGCACTTTAGATACTTTGGCTATTTTTCTTTTGCTTGTTCCTAGGGCTGTCCTGAATACAATTTTCTGGGCTTTGGAGCTTCAGTTATCATACACACAAAACCACTGAGGGAAGCTTACATCTTCAGGCATCACCATCTGATCAATACTAAATAAGATTATTGATACCTTTGACCAGTATTGATCTGACTCACAGCTATGCATAACCTTTTAGTCCTGAATTAAGGCAATAACACCAGGTTTGAAGGACTACTGACATTGTCTTTATGAAGGAGGAATACAATTCAAGATAAACTTCCTCACAGTACAGCAGTTAACCACCTTTCCTGGCCTGAATCTCCACTTCAAATGCATCATTTGACTTCATCAAATCACCATCATATTTTCTATATTGCTCCAAATTGCCTACATACAGCATATCTAATCTTATGATAGAACACTAGTGTTTAAATATCGCTAGTGCTTTGTGGTCTATACGCCTTCATAATACCCTATTTCCAGTGAGAGCACTGCAGTAGCGAGTGGAGGGTCTATTTTAAGTGCAGTCAGATAGCTATATGGCAGTGTGGCTATATTTAATAAAAGTCTCCCGAACACTGCACCAATCTCTCTCCCCGGGGCTATCTGGATTTGACTGGCCATGTCTGCTCCCATTTAATGTGAAGAGGTAGACAGAAGACGTGTCAATCTCTTTCCCTCTCTCTTCCCATCTCTCTTTCCTGGGGTCTTGTCCATGGATTGGGGGAACAAGGGAAGGGAGATTAAGAGGGGAAGGTGATGGTGTGTGAGATGAATGTGTTTTAATATCTATTTGTTGGTCTGTTTTTTGCTTTTTGAAATCAATTGACCTGTCTATGCAAATCATGCATCTCCTGACTCTCCCTCATTCCCACACCCATTTCCCCCGTCTTTCATCTTGTTAGTGCCTCTCACAAACATAAAAAAAACCTTTACGTTTCTATGCACATATTGGAAATGAATAGATGCTGTGCTAAAGATCGGTTTCTCTACAAAACAACATGAATTAGTTCAATAAAATCTTAACTCTTTTCTCAGCTAAATATTTTTCTCTCTTAATCTCCAGCTATGTTTTTAGTACTAAAATGTGTACATGTGCAACATTAAGAACCTTGGTAGGTGGAGTGCTCATCAGGCCACCACCCTCGGCTTTTATTTCTGTCTTACTGCTGCATAACCATTTCTAAGCCCAACTCCTTCCTCTTCACACCAACATTTCACCCTAAAGCTATAGTCATCGCGTAGTGGTGTGTATAGTGCAGTGGTATAATGCAGGGTAGATGACTCAGTTCTCGTAGCTACCGCACAGGCAATCCCATTGTATATACAGCACACTGTAGATCAGCACAGCATGGGTGTGACTCCAACTGTGCAGCTTTGGTCTGCCTACCTACAACTGTGCAGTGTGGTCCGGTGCCGCTCCACAACATGAAATATCCATGAGTCAGGTTGGGCATACAGATGCCACTGTACCGGCTGAGCCCCTTAACAGGGGGGGATGTGTGTGTGTGTGTGTGTGTGTGTGTGTGTGTTAAGGGGGGAGCTGAGAGAGAGAGAGAGAGAGAGAGAGAGAGCGAGAGAGATGGCACAAGGGAAGTACATCTGTCATCTTGTACCCCTGCAGAGTGAGGTGGTAGTGTGTTTGGATTTTTGCATCTGTGTGTGTGTGTGTGTGTGTGTGTGTGTGTGTGTGTGTGTGTGTGTGATGTGAATGTACCTGTGTGCGTTCATACATAAACACTTATGTACATCATTAGGTTTTTAATCAAGTATTAGAGCTACGGTATAGGACAGAGAATCGACAAGGCAAAATAAGAAAAAGACGGATAGGTGGTGAGTACAAGGCATGTGTGAGTGTTTGTGTGGTAAGACGTGTATTGCACCAAAGTACAGAGTCATTATGTCTCATATTACGTGTTGGAGGAAGACAGTAGAAAAGGGAGATTGAGGACAGCAGAAGGATACATGAGGAGAAGGAGGGAGGAGCAAGAAGAGATAGCTGGCTTGGCAGAGAGGTAGACGGGAAGAAAGTGGCAGGAGGTGCAGCAGCGAGAGGTTTAGAGTTGGTTTGCAAGAAATGAAGAGATGAAGGGTGGAAGGAGGGTGGGGGGTGGAGTAAGGACTCGGATATGGGGAGGGCAGAGTGCAGAAGGAGAGGAGGTCAGAGGGGATGTAGAGTACATCTGTCACCTTCTGCTCCTCCAGGCCAAGAATGCCCAGGAGGAATAGGGGAGGAGGAAGAGGAGCAGGAGGAAGAGGCAGGAGGGGGCACAATGCCACCAGAAAGAGGAGCATCACAAAACCGGCCTATATTTATTTTGAAGCCACATTCCAAAAAAAAAAATCTAAGCACTTCTTATACATATAGCTCTGAAATCCTGAAAAACATGCCTCTGAGTGGAGTGTATTCTATTTTATTTGGTATCTCAAAATGCATATGGTAGCTGAGTATTTTCTCTTTGAAATGTTAGTCTATTAAAGAAATAAATCTATATAAAAGAAAGACAGGGCACAGAAAGAGGTGAGAGAACCTGAGGACCTGAGGAGAGCAGGTGACGCTGAGAGGATAGAGGAAACAGCATTGTGGGAATGGGAGCCGCACAGGCACCATGTTCATAACTCTACTGAGGTTGACATTGTCCCAGAAACTTCTGAGTAACATCCTTATGTGTCAGCTGGTCTCTACGTCTGTGTGTGTGTGTGTGTGTGTGTGTGTGTGTGTGTGTGTGTGATGAAGCAGAAGAAGTTATGGGCTTAGCCACTGTCTATCGTGCAGGGCCTTGTCTCTGTCCGCTGGGATCGTGAGCAAAACAGAAATGACCCAGAAAGACAGGACACACAGCTGTACAGATGTCAGATAATCAAGGAACCAACTTGGCTCGCATCATTCTCCGCACAGCTTGACTCTGTCCGTACAAGTCATTTAAACATTCAGTACATTAAAGTGTTAGACAAGCAGTCATTTAGCATTTGTCTTATGAATTAGTTGTACTTACTCTATTTATATATTTACCAATGTTTTTTTTAAATGCACATATACATTTATATCTATAAGGATAACTTTGCATGATTTTTCCAATGCAGACAAATCTTGTATTTATATACTGAATACTTCTCAATCTAACTTTTATTACCAGATATTATTCTATATAAAAATAAATTTAAAATGTCCATGTTGAAACATCTGCGATGCTTGTATTGTATTCATCCATCTTTCAATGTCAATATGTATTTAGGGTTAGGGTTAGACATTGACAATAAACACTGTAACAATATTGCAGGCATGTTTTAATCCCATAAGATGTCATGTGAATTGATATATTGCACCCAGTTTAAAACTCCCAGTTTTTCTTTCAGTATTTCTTTTCAAAGTCACCGTCACTAAACCATGTCGCTTTGATTCAGTCAAGTGTGATAGAAGTGAATGGTTGTGCGAGGTTATTGGGGGATGGGGAAGCAATACCATCTGTGTTCAAATATGTTTGCTCATGTCTAGCATAAGGTGTAACAGAGTGTTTAAGATGCATGTGTAGCAATGTGTACATAATCTGTTACACACCATTAGGTGTAAGAGGTATACGTGTTTAAGGGAGAACACTGAAGTGAAATGAAGTGACTATGGTCTGATTGTGCATTTACTCAAAATGTTGAATGATGAAGTTAGGCTTCAGTGCTCCAACAGTCTCATCAGTGTATTGACGTACATCCTTGGTAAGAAAACACGGCAAAACTAAAACAGAAGATGAATAAAACACACATTTGAGATTATCTTTATTGGTATTATTAATTCATCATCTAGTTTTTTTTTCTTTTCTCTGTGATTCTTTGTTCTTTTAATTTGCTGGTGCCCATAGACTGTATAAGCTGGCACCCTTTTTCTTCATTTCTGTCATTTCTACAAACATTCATTCTAACTAACTTGGGAAAACCAAATGATGCAAGGCAAAGCAATGTATTGGTTTCAGTCTCAATGGAATATGGCTGAACAAATCAATATGCCAATTAGTTAATTGATGACGGAGGTACATATTCGCCTCGCTAATTTTTCTTAGTCCAATACTCAAGAGGCTTGAACCACACTGAAAATCCAAAGATGCTGTCATGAATCAGTGATGTAAGTGTACTAATTAATCACATCAGAGACATACATTTGCCGAAGTGACTTGGCACCGCAACTTCACACTGACGTGCATTGATTTGAGGATGGGATATGTAAGTCAGCAATAAATTCTAACAGCATTATAACTCAGTCCTAGCACCACCTGCTTTGCAGTGCAATCCTGTCAGCCAAAATGCTTACAAGAGTCTGATTCCCACTGACACATGTCTGGGAAAACCTAAAATCAATATAATGGTTAAAGGTGTCACAATTCCGATTTTAAATTGAAATTGACCGAAATTAAGTCACAATCTCAAATTAAAAAATGGAATCGTCGATGCTGCCACGCCCCCATGTCACGTCGGGTGGGCTTGTCAAGCGGAAAAAAACACACGTGTTGAAGTGCTGCATGTCAACCTCCTCGACAGAACTTGAACCCTCTCCTCTTTCAATGAAGTCGCCGGTGTGGATGTATTTTGGATTTCCAGTGAGTTTGTTGACAATGTTCGCGTTGTTGACAAAAAAGCCACAGTTTGCAAGCTCTGCTATGTGCGTGTACCATATTCTGTGTGTTTACCATTGCACATTAGCCTAGCAGCTAGCGGAGTTTTCCTCTGTTTATAGCTTAATCCCGACAAAACCGCACGGTTGAATTTCAGCATGCATGCACATTTTGTAGCCTAAACAGAGCAGCTTATATTGGTTATATTAGAGAGAGCAACAAGTTAGCGGACTGCCGAGTCGCCCACTCTGCTCTCAGACCGCTTGCTGGCTCGATAGTGTTTTAAGCCCCCAACCAAGCCTTCAAGGCAGCGCTGCGACCGTCGTCTTCAAGGCACCTAACCCTAACCATTGCCTAATCCTAGTGCCTTCCAGGAAGCGGTGCCTGGAAGATGACGTTGGGGGCTTAAAACACCAAACACCTGCTGCTAAGTGTCTGCCTCAGCATTGTCGGCAAACTTTTTTTTTCTTTTTACTTTATTGACAAATTGTCAAGTTTCCAATTGACTGAAGATATACATAGTGAGTTATTGTTACATTATGTTGTTAATAAATGTTTTAAATTTGACAATGTAGTGTGGTACATTGCAAACAAAGGTCAGATATTATATTGCATACAAGTCTAGTCAAAAAATGGCATAGCAACCTGTGCTTTAAAAAAAATAAATGTAAAAATCGAGAATCGAATCGAACCGTGACATTAGAATCGAAAATGTAATTGAATCGAGGATTTGGAGAATCGTGACACCCCTTATAATGGCCGTAGGTAGGGATTGTGAAGATCCAGGACATAGCCAAAAAATTTGAACATCAACAACTTCTTAGTCCCTCGCCCCTTTCCACTAAAGCCCAAAACAGTCTCCTAAGCCCCTCCCCCCACAAGGGAGAATCAATGTGTGTGCATGAGCAGTGATTGACACGCAGTTAGACACCTCCCCTGGCCCTGATTGGTGCATCTGAATAGGGAGCTGTGGATTTTTGCAAATCGCACTACAGGCTGTAGGTGATGCCAGAGGAGCCGGATTATTTTTTTAAATTACCTGCTTCATGTAGTTCTACTCGAACACAGGGTCAGTTTCAGCAAATATGACAGAAAGTTAGTTTTATAAGTCTTACCTACTGCACCTTTAATTGGTAGCACGTGTGTGCACGTGAGTGTACATTCATGAAATTCCATTGATAGATTTAGCTTTCCAATAATAGATACTGTCTAATAGGGGCCTTTGGCACAGTGCTAGTTAGGAGCACTTGAATGACGAAATGGAATTAATGACTTATTGGACAAAAGTGTGAGTGTGTTGTGCCTGTGTGTGCATGTACAGCATGTTTGTTGTATGTTAAGACCTGTCTATATGTGTGTGTGTGTGTGTGTGTGTGTGTGTGTGTGTGTGTGTGTGTGTGTGTGTGTGTGTGTGTGTGTGTGTGTCAGGCCCACATGATAAAAGGCCTAATTGAAGATCTCATTGAATCAGTTGTGGGTCACGATCGGTACAAACACATTGATTCCATTCTAATTGATGATCACTTAGTGCCCACTAGAATAGAATTTAAGCTGAAAAAGGTGCGTCGCTCATCAAATCATAACAAAAAAAAAAACAGATCATAGAACAAAGGAAATCATAAAAGATTGAAGATACAATGATCAAATCTTTGAAGTTCATTATTTGGAGTAAAATACCAACTCCACTTGGAATAAAGGGTTTCCTAAAAACAAGGATGACAGTCGCTTTGTTCATAGCTCTGACACTGCAGTGAGGTGCCAGCTCATTAGTTCAAATCAAGGGTGTGCACAGTTGCAAATTGGTCAAATAAAATGAGTGTCTGCCCAGAGGTCAGGAATTGAAAATGTATGTTGGACATGCAGTATACTCACACTATTCTGTTTGTGGGTTATGGTCAAGCTTCCAGGAACAGTTTAAAAACATTACATTAAAAAAATACTCTTTAAATTATCACAATTTTAAACACTAGGTCCATCATACTGTATTTCGGACCATGAGTCCTATCATATTATTTTTGTGTCATTTATTTGCATCGGCAGTCAGTTGGTTCAGCCAGAGAAACACACTTCATTGCTGGGGAGAGCAAATTCACTGGACTTAATGAGCAATGATTATTAGATAACTCATCAATTGTTCATTACATGATAAGCCCTGAAATTACTATCAACTCTTAATATCTCATTATAGCGTTATTAAAAGAGAGCTTAATATTTATTCCTTCTGTTTACAATATTCACCTCACCTTATCCACAATCCACTGCCTTTATTCCTTTGAGGTTCCCTGAGGTCATTGTGACACCGTGTCCTGCACCAGAAACAAACTGCATCATTGTTTCCTTGAAACAAGAATGGCACTGAATTTGAACAGGCTGGAGAGACACTTTAATTCCCATTTAATGATTAAAATGCAATCTGTCTCTACACTAAAAAACTTTTTCAAATATGTTTTTAAACTCATTACTGTGTAAAGTAACTCAATTATGCTATTGTCATCAGAGAGTATGGGCACAATATGTATGTTCATATTTTACTGCTTGGTTGGCAAAACGTGCAGGTGGTGATGCTATAACTACTGTAGATGTCCCACCCTATATGTTTACTAGTGATTTATCATTGTTCCCTGCTGTCTTATTTTACACATTACCCCCTGCAACCAATGTTTCTCTTGCTTACTGTGTAGTATAAATTAAAGAATAAACTTGGTTTCATGTCATACCTGTGATCTTTAACATTATTCACTGGCCTGAGAGTCCAGTGCACTGATACCTTATAGTAATGCCTTGTTAGATTTTCTACTAAGTACACCTGGATAACTTTTGATTTATTATAGTTTCTGTAAAACTTTTTAGAGTTATAGCATGAGGTGGATGTAAATATTGCCACTATAAAATGGCTTCTATGGTGCAGGCAAGGTAATGTATAGCTAACAAACTACTGCCTGGAGCGATCACCTCTCTCCTGCTGGTTTGTGTCCTTGTCTGTAGCAACACACGTGTGTGTGTGTGTGTGTGTGTGTGTGTGTGTGTGTGTGTGTGTGTGTGTACACTATCCACACACAGTACCTCAATCACTGACAGCCTGTCACTAGAGAGGAGGAAAAGAGGGAAGGTAAGAAAGAGAAGGAATGGAGGGTAAACAGTATTCGAAAAGGTAGAAGACAAAAATGGATAACAATAGAGACTAATACAGGAAACATTTGTGTTGTGTGTAGGGTGAGGTATGGCGTATTATAAGATAAGAGAAACGAGGAACAACACCAGACATTCTCACCATTTAAACTTAAAGGTCCACTTTGTAATATATTTACTGTAATAAATCGCAAAATGACCCCAATGCGTCATATTAAGGAAACACTATGAAATACTATCTTTTCTGACAACAATGCTAATGCCAGTATTTTCTCCTTTTGAAATTTCCATTCCGTGACAGAATTTCTGTTTGTGTTTTGGCCTGTGCGTTGTTATCAACTGCCCAGTTTGACAGCCAGGCCGGGTTGCCAGATATACCTGTAAAAACGTAAACCAAGCATGCTACAGCTGTAACGTTAATACAGCAATGAAAGCAGCAAACAAACGAATAGGATCAATGAACCCACCAAAAAAAACGGCATGTTTTTAACAGTTGCGTGACCAGAGACGTAATAAACCCTGGGTAAATATTGGCGATGTACTTGAAAGATGGAGACAGCTCAGAGCCCAAAATGACGCAGAGTTGGCTAATTTGCTCCTGAACAGGTAAGCATTAGCTTAAGGTTAATTTATCACGGTTAGTGTTTCTGTCCATTGGGTGGAGAGGACAGCAAGGTTATTGTGATTTTAGTGGTTCCTACCGTAATTCTAAGCCGAAAAAGTGTGTCTGTCAGTTGGGTACAGCTAAGCACAGGCTTTTATGACTGTCAGTATAGCCAGCATCTAACGTTAGTTACTCCGCTGTGCTGTGAAGTAATGTCTGGCTATGTGAGACAAGCGTCTAGCAACATTGTTGTAGATGCTGCGGTCTCAGCCTGGCAACCTCCGTGAATTTGAGTCTGGGGAGGAGGGGGCGGGGGAGACGACTCTCTCCAGTATTTTGAATTTGTACTGCAGTAACTATTTTAAACAATAGCTGTCAGTATTACATATTGCACCTTTAAGATCAGGGCCACAGTGAAATCACTTTCTTGGTTTGTAATCATGCAACCATTCCATGCTCAGGGGAGTTCTAGGAACAATAAAGCAGAGCTGTGCTGACATAATCTAATGTGTCATCATACCCATTAGAAAGAGCCATACTTCTGAGGCTACAGAGTACAACCACCATAAATAGTCATTTCAAAAATAATCAAACCAACAAATATTGGAAACAGCCAGTTGGAAAAACCCTAGTCTCGCATTGCCAAACCTATCTCCACAGCATCATGGAATTAGGTCTGGCTCCACCACAGATACATTTTAGGATAGGAGAAAAAAAATGCTCTGGCTTGTTTGCATTTCTTTAAACCAATCACAATTGTCTTGGGTGGAGCTAAGCTCCGGATGCAGGGATGGTGGCTCTGCAAAATAGTCTTGGAAGGAACTTGTTTTGGCTGAACACAATACAGTAAGGAGAGCTATTTAAATTAGCTGGATACATGGTTAAATGTAATTGGCTCTTACCAGTGTATCGCCGTGTGTACTTTGTCCATAGCAATTCCTGCCAATCGGTCTCAAAACTTTCCAGTTACATAGTAAATTCCGTAAACATATTCTTTGTTAATATTCACAATCATTCCCCCAAAGAACCAGGCAGGCCTGCCTTATTGCATGATCCTAATTTTATCTGTCAAATGAGATTCCATTTGTGTGTGTGTGTGTGTGTGTGTGTGTGTGTGTGTGTGTGTTGTTGGTTAGAATAACACTGGTAACACTTTACGGTAAGGGTAGGCCTACATGAATTATCAAATTCTGATTTGAACACAACTTGTGCATAATGATGTACCCACCTTACCTAATGCTTTAGTTGATGTGTTGTTCATGCATGAGGTCATGAATGAGAGGCTATGAACTCATGTCAATTCCTGATGATTCATAAGATATAAAGGAATGAAGTAATGCACAAATCATGAATTAATTCATGCACGAATTCATAATTCATGTACCCTTACCGTAAAGTGTTACCATAACTTTAGTTCAAGCCTGTGGCAGCAGTTCCAAATAATTCGTTTAGTGTCATGCAATGAAAAATACCTTTTGACAAAGTTTTTCACAAGTTCAGTGGGTGCATTTTCCAATAGAATGCTTTAATTCTGAAAAATAAAGTTGGTCCCACACAAAACTCACTCAATGTCTTTTAATATTATTTCTTAGATATGTAGGCTACACCCTAGCATAAGTAGACTTTTAACAGAGCACTGATTGTTATAAGTTAGGTTCCCCATGAGGTGAAGGTAGAATATAAGAACTTTCTTGAGATTTGTGTGGTTGAAATCACCAGCAACAATAAATAGTCCATCCGGATGTGCGCTATGGAGCTCACTGACGCATTGATAGCATTAGCGCTTGGTGGGATGTAAACACCGAGTATAAACAGCTGTGAATTCGCGTGGAATGTAGAATGGTCGGCATTTAACAGTCATAAACTCTACCAGCAGTGAGTAGTAGTTGGATACAAGCACCGCATTTCTGCACCAATCCATGTTAACATATATGCACAGCCCACCTCCACGAGTCTTACCCGACAAAGCAGCATCTCTATCTGCTCGGAAGGCTAGCAGGCCTGGTAGCTGGATAGCAGAGTCCGGTACACTGTTGTTCAGCCATGTTTCCACAAAAACACAGCAGTCTCTGAACTTGTGTTGGGAGTTTCGTTGAAGTTGGATGTAGTCCAGTTTGTTGTCTAATGAGCGGACATTTGCAAGCAGGATGGATGGATGAAGCGTTAGCTTTCCACCTAGCTCAAACTCCTGCCCTCGTTCTGCGTTTCCGCTTGCTCGCACATCGCTTTCGATGTCCTCTTCCCCGGCTAGTGGCATCAAGCGACACCGCAGGCTGAGGTGCTGGTCTGCGTAGCAGGAGAATCTTGTGTAGTGTGTTGAGTATTCCGTCTGTAATAAAGTGTCCTGCATATTCTCCGATCTGTACCAATGTATCCCGGTGGTACACATGTGTGGTAGTTTGAATGCACATAATTGCAAGGTTGCTGCTGAAAAAGTCTTTGCCAAACTGTTCCTCGCTGTATTGCGGCTCGTACAGGTAGCCAGGAGCATCGGATTCGCACACCAGAACTTCAAAATCCCCGTCTGCCATAGCATCTTCAAAACTACTTGAACCTGGAAAGTGTTGTTTACCTGTTTCATCCAGATTTGTGTATTATCATTTTTTTCTAATAGTCATAATAAAGATAATACCCAGCCTAACTGTCATAGTTCTATTTCGTATAAGCTTCGCCCTCTAAGCCACGCTATTGGGTTTATCCCTTCGCATCGTCGTGAAGATTTTCTTTCCCGCCCTAGCGTGCCGCTCGGGCTTCAACTACGTCCGCAAATACTGTATATAAACAGAGCGGACCCGTAGCTCTGCTCCCACTTTATCTTCAGCAAGCAGTTATGAAGAAGGTTATGAAGACCTCCGGCTCCAGCGGCGTCCGCTCCTGCCCCTCCTGCGAGACCGGCTACATCTTCTCGCCGGATCTCCACCCCCGCTTCGAGACCTGCCTCAGTGCTCACGCCGGCAAGGCTCTCACCTCCGACGCCTCCTGCCCTTTTTGCGCCCGCCTGCCTTCTAAAGAGCTTCAACGGCGGGCGGACGCTTTTCTGGCTTTTGAGGTCGACGGAGAGGGGGACGGCAGCTGGGCAGACCGACGTGACACCGTCGATGCCCTGGAACCGCTGGAAGAGGGCGTCTTCGACAGGCACGGGTCCGATGACTCGTCTCCCCCGAATGACGATTCCCTCTCCGGTTTTCCCTCCTCCCCGCTGGGAGAACTGGAACACGAGACAGGGATTGATGCCTTTCTATTATGGCTCTCCCCATCTCCAGAACAGCCAGGGGCACCGCCTCAGCGGTCGTCCCCTCTGCCACAGGCGGCTCCACCCTCCACCACCAAGGCTCTTTTTCTGGACCTGCCGGACATCATTCCAGCCCACACTCGCGGCCTCTTGAGCGGTGACATCTACTCCCAGGAACCGCCGTCCAAACGAGGAGGCTCTCGCTCAGCCCGGGAAACTGAGGGCTCCAGTCTCTCGCTATGCCCCGTTCACACGTGTTCATGGCGACACAGAGGCAGGCTTCCCTTCGGTCCCCCCCCTGGAGCAGAGCCTGGCGCCAATCCTACTCCCGAAGGCTACTTTTTTTGGCCACCGGAAGCCGACCCCCCCGTCCCCCCAAGATCAGGTTTGCGCCCAGGTTACTGACCGGTCACACCAATGTGGCCCAGCGAAATATCTGGCTCCACATGTCACAGCTATCCACGGAGGTCAGACGTGAGCTTCTGTACAGCCCCATAGCTCCCGATGGTCTATTTGGGCCTCACTTACAGACAGCCACGTCCCACCTCCACCAGGCGACCGAGGAAGTTGAGCAGCTACGGCGGCTTGGCTCCTGGAAAGCGGCTCCCCATCAGCAGCGCCACCGCTCCACCAACCGCCATAAGAGGAAACTCCCCACAGCCTCTGCTGCGGCTGCGCCTTCCCAGGCTTCGACCTCCGCTCCTCTGCCTGCCCCCCCACAGCGGCAGCCGGCCCCTGACCGGCAGGTTTCACGGGGCCGAAGGACCATGAAGGCGGCTCCCACCTGGTCAAACCCGAACGTCTGTCCCTCCACGGTTGGAAACCGGAAACACAACGGCCCTTTTAAGGGCCACTTCAGTCTATCTAAAGAGCACTTTCCATCCAACCGATTAGCCCTTGTTCCCACTGAATATTACGCTGATGTCATGACAGATGTTCCCCACACAAGCACACACCAGGTCACCGCTGCTCGCGGAGCTCCGCCGCTCTCTCACTGTACAGACGGTGAGAGCATACGCCCACCTGCTTCAATTAGCGCCGCTCAGTTATCCTCCTCCCCCCGGCTATGCCAGCGGGATAAGGACAACGATGACCCGCCACCCTTTCGACAGGGCCCTACCATGGGCTGGGCGACACAATCTACTCATGTCTCACCCAGCGGCGGGACGGGCTCTGCGCTTCTTGCTAGCTATGTCTGTAAACAACACACAGACATACGCGCGCCCGCTCTCAGAGCACAGCGCGGCATGGATCAGGCTGACACACATGGACTCGTAGATGTCAAAACTGATATCACGGGGCTACACTCTCCAGTTCGCCTCCCCCCCCGCCTCGTTTTGCGGGCGTGTTGGAGACAACCGTGTCATCCCAGGCAGAATCAGACGCCATGACGTCAGAACTATGGGAACTGCTGTCAAAAGGAGCAATTTCCCGCGTTCCTCCAAGGGAGGAGAACGAGGGATTTTATTCCCGCTACTTTCTCACTCCAAAAAAGTCAGGTGGGTTACGCCCCATCCTCGACCTGTCCCAGTTCTACCGGTGCGTCATGGAGCGTCCATTCTACATGTTGACTATCAGACATGTGTTGGAATGCGTGCGCCACCAAGAATGGTTTACATCTATGGATCTGAAAGACGCATACTTTCACATCCAAATCATTCCCAGACACAGGAAATTCCTGCGTTTCTTTTTCCGTGGGGCTCATTTCCAGTACAACCAACTACCGTTCGGTTACTCACTGGCCCCCTGCACTTTTTCCAAGTGTATGGAGACGGCGCTTTAGCCATTCCGGAAAAAAGGCGTCAGAGGCCTGTTTTATCTGGATGATTTGCTCATCCTGGCTCCCTCTCGGGAAACGGCGGCGCTGCACATTGTGGCAGTTCTGCGGCACCTGCAGACACTGGGTTTCGCCATAAACTGGCAGAAAAGCTCATTGGTTCCCGCACAATCGATTTATCGGTTTATCTGGGCGTAGTGCTAAACTCGATTTTTATGAGAGCCAGGCTGTCAACACCAAGGCAAGACGCGCTGCTCTCTCTCCTGTCGCGCACCACGCCACGCGCAAAGGTGTCAGCGCTCTCCGTCATGCGCCTTATGGGCATGATGTCCGCGGGCTACATGGTGGTCCCCCTGGGGCTTCTCCACATGAGAAAAATCCAGAGGTGGTTCCTCCGTCAGCATCTCGACCCCATATGTCACAAGTGGCGAATGCTGATCATTCCTCCTTCCTTACAGTCGGACCTGTCATATTGGGGGAAGTCCCCTGGGCAAGGTGACGTCATACATGACAGTGTACACGGACACGTCCCTCACTGGCTGGGGAGGAATGTGCGAATCACAGGTGGTGGGAGGAGAATGGCCACCCCCCCCTCTCCCACACATAAACTGCCTGGAGCTGTACACGGTGCTGAAAGTTTTGAAACACTTTGCCCCGGTGGTAGCAGGGAGACATGTCGTCATACAGACAGACAATGTTACTGCAGCAGCGTTCATAAATCGCCAGGGCGGCGTACGTTCGGCCCGGCTATTGGAAATAGCCAGGAGCCTTCTGCTGTGGGCACACAGTCACCTGCTTTCCCTCAAGGCTGTCTACATCCCCGGGATACTAAACTGGGCGGCAGACCTAATGTCGAGGGGAGGGCCCTCTCACAACGAATGGAAATTGAATCCCACTATTGTTCAGAAGCTGTGGAGCAGGTTCGGGAAAGCGGAGGTGGATCTGTTCGCCTCACGAGAAAACACACAGTGCGCTCTGTGGTTTTCCTTGAGCGCACGGGACAATCCACCCCTCAGCGTGGACGCTTTCTCCCACCACCCCTGGCCCAGAACCCTCCTATACGCTTTTCCCCTGGTCCCTCTGATTCCTCGTCTCCTGGAACGCATCCAGGAGGAGAATCTGTCGGTCATCTTGGTGGTGCCGGAGCGCAGGAGCGCATCCTGGTTCCCGACACTGGTCCAGCTGCTGGCGGGTCCCCCCTGGCAGTTGCCGTGGCACGAGGACGCCCTGTCATAGCTGGACGGCGCGATATTCCACCCCCCGGTGATAACCCAGCGACTGTGGGGCTGGCTGCTGAGCGGGAACGCTTGCAGAGGTTAGGCTTGCCTCCTGCCGTGGTGCGCACTATTCAGAGCGCGAGAGCCCCCTCCACAACAGCGTGTTACGCGGCGCGTTGGTCCGCTTTCCAGCGCTGGTGCACGGAGAGGGAAACAGATCCTATATCGTGTCCCCTGCCTCTCATGTTGACTTATCTCCAAACATTGGTAGATAACGATCTGGCAGTCAAAGCCTACGCAGCGGCCATTTCATCCTGCCACGAAGGCTATGGAGAGAGAACGGTTTTTGCGCACCCCCTAGTAAAGCGTTTTTTGAAAGGGGTCAGACGACAAAAACCCGCCGTGTGATCTCTCACTCCCCAATGGGATCTGGCCCTGGTGCTTCGAGCTCTGGGGAAGCCTCCTTTCGAGCCCTTGGCACAAGCCTCTCTCAGGTTGCTGTCCCTAAAAACGGCGCTTCTCCTTGCCCTGACGTCAGCCAAGCGAGTGAGCGACTTATGTGCGCTGTCAGTTTCACCATCCTGTCTCTCCATTAGAGGGGACGGGAGCGCAGCCACCCTACAGCCTAACCCTTCTTTCACACCGAAAATTTTAACAAATTCCTTTCGGTCAAGGGTTTTTTCCCTCCAGGGTTTTTTCCCCCCCGCCTCATAACAACGACGTGGAGGGGGTTTCCCACCGATTGTGCCCGGTGCATGCGTTATCACAGTACGTTTTACGCACGGCGGACATAAGGCGGACACAACAGCTGTTTGTACACTATAGGGAACACTCCCAAGGAGCGGCCCTGTCAAAACAGCGTCTGTCTCACTGGCTGTGTGAGGCTATCACGCAGGCCTATAACACGAAGGGGGCGGAGCCCCCCCAGGGCACATTCTACAAGGGCACTATCGGCATCAACAGCTCTGTTCAGAGGCATGTCAGTAGCCGACATCTGCGCGGCAGCCTCTTGGGCATCCCCATGCCCTTTCATCCGTTTCTATTTGCGGGATATGTCCGAGTCCTCGCTGACTCTCGGTCCTATCCTCACTCAATGACGGATGATGCCCCGTCGTATATGTGGGCCGGGTGCCGAGAGGAGAGCGGCGCCCCACATATATGTGTAGCCTATGTATATATATGTACATATGTATATATATATATTCGTCGCTATCACACATCCTCTCTCACTGCCATGCACGCCTACAATCATGATATGTGCCACTGCATGTGCACTGCCTGGGGTCCCCCCCCCCCCTACTCTGGGTGGCTGGGAGGGACTCGGGCGTCCCATAATTATCAATCAGGTACTACCCTCACCAATCATGCACGCCTGCCCTCTCGGCTAGGCCAAATTATTACCATGGCAGGCCCCGTTACCTAGATAACGGATTATCTGATACAGTCCCTTGTCAGTGCATGAGAGAGAGACAGAGGGAAATAAAGTTTAGTCTATGTTCCACTGTGGGCTCTGGGTCGCAGGTGGCATTGACTACATCAGCTTCGCCCTAACCCAATAGCGTGGCTTAGAGGGCGAAGCCTATATGAAATAGAACGATAGTTACGTTATTGTAACTCCAGATTCTATGAGTATAGGCGTAGCCCTCTAAGATCTGGGCCACTTGCTCCAGTTACATTAGCTGAAGAAAAAGCTTATGTTGGGAGCAGAGCTACGGGTCCGCTCTGTTTATATACAGTATTTGCGGACGTAGTTGAAGCCCGAGCGGCACGCTAGGGCGGGAAAGAAAATCTTCACGACTGCGCTTGTGCGAAGGGATAAACCCAATAGCGTGAGGAGCATCTCGCTGCAGTCTGGGGGAAGGTGGGGCTTGACATCAAGCCCCGCCCACATCCAAGTCAGTCTTTTTTTTTTTTTTTTTTTTTACCTACGTCGTGTCCCCATACGCTCGAACGGACCAAGACGGTAGCAAACTTGATATCCTCTTGTTTCACATTAGATGACAGAAACTGATGTAAGCTAAACACAAATGACATTTCATGCAACAACAGTGAACTATAATTGGGCCCGTGTACTATTTCGTTCATTTGATTTCCGACTTTGAAACGAAAAGAGTGGTTCAGAAATAACGTAAGACTGCTCCAGTGAAAGCCTCATTTTCATGAGCTTTTGCTGCTAGCTAGCTCGGAAGCTACAGCTGATGGCAGGCAGGTTGCTAATTAGCCAATGCTAAAAAGTATGGAAGTACTAGTTTCCCCTGCTTTCTATCAATATTCTTCAGTATTTGTCTTTTGGTGTAGTTTGCTTACATGCTCGTAGACATGTAAATGAACTGTTTGCGTGCTAGCTAAGTCAACGGTCAACACCTTTTATATTGTAACGTGAACGCTCAGGCTGCGTTAGCTTCAGCTAAACCACAGCCGCAACTTGCACTGCCCCGTTAAAATGCAACTTCAACCCTCGGATATAACGGTAATCACGTAGCGATTTTACTGTATCTAAACATCTGTATGTGTGTTCGACCTTTTGAAATACTTAGATTAGGTGTGTTACTGTGCAGGTAATATCCGAGGAGCATCTCGCATGATTGTGAATTGTACTGACCCAGATAGAGAGACCATTTAAAGACTCAGGAACCCTTTGTAGGTGTTTTGGATTAATTAGCTGATTAGAGTGGGACACTTTGAGCCTAAAATATTGAACCTTTTCACAATATTCTAATTTTCTGAGGGTTTTCATAAACTGTAAGCCATAGTCATCAAAATTATAACAAATACAGGCTTGAAATATCTCGCTTTGCATGTAATAAGTCTATATAATTAGTTTTACCTTTGAAGTTGAATTACTGAAATAAATGAACTTTTGCACAATATTCTAATTTTTCGAGTTTCACCTGTATGCTTCTGGTTCACCTGTTAATTGTTAAAGCAAAATAGCCCCTTTGTACATTTGGTTGTGACTGAATTCTTGCTGTTAATATGAAAGTCCATAACGAAACAACACACCATTCTACTTTTGAGGGCTAAATTAAATGAAATATGGCTTGTTTTCCGTTTAAACACATTATCATCAATATTAACAAGGTTTAAAATGACCCATTTTTCAAATTTGGATATCATTTCAAAATCAGAAATCAGTAGTAACTACAGGAAAACTTCACTGTTGCATGAAATGTCGTTTGTGTTTAGCCTACATCATTCTATCTAATGTGAATCAAGAGGCTATATCAGCTTCGCTACCAGGCTGTCTTTTTTTTTTTTTTTGTCTTCAAAAAACTTTATTATTCAAGTACAGATCCATAAACACATTGAAAACATTAAATGCATACATACATACATACACGAAAAAGGGGCGCATTAAATTTACATTAAAGAGGTTGTAAGGCATTGTAAATGTTCAGAGTCCGGATGCCTTTCTTATTTGTCAGTCCTTTTTTAAAGTTTTAAAATATAATTTCATGTCATTTTTAAATTGGTGACTAGCCTATTCAGTTTTCTTTCAGATCATTTACATTTATAGATATAAAATTTTCAAATAAAATTAAAAGATTCAAAATAAAAAACATGGCATTTATCCAAATAATTGTCTTCATAGTAAAAAAATTCTACCAGGCTGTCTTGGTCATGGATGTATTAAGAGAACAGTCTTGGTCCGTTAGAGCGTATGGGGAATGACGTAATCAAACAAAAATGGCTGACTTGGATGTGGGGCTTGATGTCAAGCCCCGCCTTCCCGCAGACTGCAGCGAGATATACGCCTATACTCATAGAATCTGGAGTTACAATAACGTAACCATTGATCTTGAGGTACAGTTGAAAAGTATCAGGTTGTCAAAGTTTTAAGTTTTTTTTTTAGATTAGCTTTATTATCTCTACACATTATCAGTGACAGAATCACTTTGCATTGGCAGGAGCTATTGTTTTCTTATGGACAGAGTGAAAATGCTGCACCTGACAGCAGCGCTACCTTGAACGTTGCACACTCTCCAAATTGTTTGCCACACCGCTGAGCTCGAAGTTCAATCAGTTTCAACTTTGACCTTGTTTTGTCTGCGGCTTTCAATGTGCATCTTCTCTATTGTGTCTGTAATGTACAGTACTGTACAACACCACATTAAAGAGGAACTCCAAACATCTTTTTTGCACTCTACAGACAATCACATTCTTGTTGGCATAAGATGTTAATACAGATGTTTTTTTCCAACAAAACACGTTTTTCTGCTTAAAATGAGCTTGTAGCCTAGGTGTCTGCTGTGTAAGTTCGGTTAGGCCGATTCTCTCCCCCCTACCTAAATGTTACAAAATAGGCAAGGATCTGTATTACGTACATTAACCCCTCCCAGACTATGGTAGCAGCTGCTGTGCCAAGTATAAAAGGCAGACGAATACAGTTTGTGCCTCTTACACATAGTTCCTAATTGCAATAGCATAAAAAAAACCTGACTAGCGCCAGCGGAAAAACAACATTGTCCATGAATGAGATGTATTCCTCCTCAGTGAAAGTAAACACAACCCATGAACCCACATATAACTGTGCTATATTCAGAGCTTAACAAGATATTTAGGGCTGATGAACTGTGATGTTAACAGCAATGAATGGCCGGGCCACAGCGATGCACTGACACTTCCCCACAGACACACAGACTGGAGAGGCTCTAATGCCCAGCTACAACAGAGATACCTGTAACTCTCTCAAAGGGCCATAGAGTAAATGTGCTTCCAGTGACAGTCAAAGCTCCGTAAGTCTCCCTGTCTTTCAAGTGGAGACACTGAGAATCTGAGAGTGGCTGGTTAGCTTTGACTACCAGCTCTACATCGCTGTCCATGCTACAGTGAGCGGTGGTCAGTCTCATTTTTAAAATATGCTGGAAGGCAGAGTTTTAGTAGAATTTTAGGGTGTACTTACCCATTCTACAATCTTGGCAGCAACACTACAATGTGACAGAAGTCAGCAGTCAGTCAGGGCTACAAGGTTTACTTTCTAAACAGTCTTTGGGAAGATTAATTTGGTTTTTAGATTTCCCTGTGCTTCCCTAGTACTTGGCACGTATTAGTGACATAAGTCAAGAAAACACTTAGATATGACGTGGCCAAAGAAGGAAGAGGCAGAAACCAAGGAGACAGACAGATGGAGACAGAGTAGTAGGCAGGGTATGTTGGTGATGGATGAGACTACAGGGGAGAGTTAGACTTCTGACGTGGTGCGATTCTACTGATTTATATTTGAGGGAGTGCTCTATCACTCTCAGAGGGGTGAAGGAAAGAGTAGAGAGGGGAGTGAGGTGAAAGTGAGGACATTAGATCGCCCTGGTAAACCAATCTGTCAATCAGATGGGTTGTTATTCACTGCATGTCCTCATCTGTATCCTGTGTTTGTATGTGAGCACTTTAGTTGAAATGTTCTATATTTATAACACCAATTGCTGTTGGATTTCTGTATGTTTGTGCCAATGAGGTGGTGTGCATGCGTGCATGTGTGTGTGTGTGTGTGTGTGTGTGTGTGTGTGTGTGTGTGTGTGTGTGTGTGTGTGCGTGCGTGCGTGCATGCGTGCGTGTGTGTGTGTGTGTGTGTGTGTGTGTGTGTAGGCTTGTGTGACACATGTTGTGTGAGTGTGGGTGTGTGATGTACCTCTTCATCTGAGTATATAAATCAGTATATAAATCACTGTAAATAATCACTGTTTATCTTCCTTTGTTGTGTTTTTTTTTCTTTACCGCTGTTAGTGTGTGTGTGCTCATGTTTGTGTGTGGGTGTGTGTGTGTGTTTTTTTGTTTGTGTGGGTGAGCCAGTCGGGAGGTGTTTGTATGTGATAACAAACTGGATAAAAAAAGAACTGACTGTAGCGCTGAACACACACACACACACACACACACACACACACACACACACACAGAAACTCCCTTGTGGCCAAAATACACATGCGTTAAACCCTTCAAGCAATTAAAGCACTTCAGCAATATCTCCGTATCCAATCACAAGACTTAAGATTACGGCCGTGACCAATGAGGATAAAACGCTTTAACTCTGTGTATCTGTCACATATTCAAACACTCATGTTTGGCTAACAGGGCATGAAAATTGCAAATCTCCATAACCAATCGCAAAGCAGTCAGGTAAATAAAATGTAAGTAATTTGCACATACAAAGTGACTCATTGATTATGTAATGTTTAAATCCATAATTCATTTATATTCAGAATTGGTAAAATAACAGAACTCTGTGTGGGGATAAATGCACAAGCAACTGTGTAAACCTGATTACAAAATACTTAAATACTATAACAAATATTTCTTTTACCAAATAATAAAATTAAACCAAAGCAACAAAAGTAATTAGTGTGCAGCAACTGGCACTGACGACAGCCGCTATTAGTTGAGATAAGCTCCTAGTTACCAGTCTCTTTGCCTGGAACAAATTAGCAGATGATTTGATCACATCATGTTGCTTTTATGAAACATTTTATGACAGCATACTGTCTAGGGCTATATTTCACTAAAGATATTTACTGTGCAGGTCATGTGTATCGGTCACACAGGCTAACACTGCACATGCACAACAAGCCAGAGTAGCACAAAGATAACAACAAAGGCACACAAAAACAAACACATATTGAAACACACAGTCACAGGGTAGACATCAAACAAAGAGATGCAGACGGAGGCAAAGGCACATGATGCACGCCAGGGAGCCGAGCTGTGATCATGACTGGGGTAATAGTGAAGCCTCAGAGGGGAGTTGCCCCAGGCTTAGCTTAAGATGTGTAACAGGATCAGATAGAATATATGCATGTTCAATACAAAACAACAAAAACAACAACAATAACATGTAAAAGAAAAACACATGCACAACAGACATGTGGACATGGACATGCATATGTATGCAAGTGCTAATGCAATTGTGAGTATCTGTGTGCATGTTTTTTTGAATTCTACTGTATGGCCAATGCAGGTCAATTAATAATGCAATACTTGCAGAGGTAAAGAAAGCCTGTGTGTCTGGTGAAAGCATAGAGGGGGAGGACGAAGGAGAAAGAGACAATGAGAGACAAAGAGAATGAGGCGATGGGCAAGTGGAGGGGACAAGATGGCACAAAGCAAAGCCTTTAAAGGTTTCTCTAAGTCTGTCTCACACCAACTAACAATTTAAGGAGCATGAAGATCAGTGTCTTGCTGGAGGGCTCTTCAGAAGGCTCTATAGCTGTTGTGGATTTGAACTTTGACCTTTTGGTTACAGTGTCTTTAGCCCTCCCCTCTCCTCCAACTTATCTACTAACATGTTTGTGCATATTCATACTGTAGACAGCATCCAAAAAACATGTATGCCCGTATGTTGTTCATATATTATGTTTTCATATATATTTACCCCTAACGTGTCTTCTTCCTCCTCCCCGAACCACGCAGACACAGGACGATTAATTGGAAACAGGAGCTGCTTGTGTTTCATTAATGTGATCGTCATGTTTCCAGGAAATGATTCACTACCCGTGAAAAAAAAAAAAGGAGGATAATTAGCAAAAAACAACTAACGCAGCTTATCATTACAAAGGCCTCAGCACAGAAAAGTGAGAATGATTGGATATAATTTTGCAAGAATGAGGACGGAAGATGGAGGATGGGGTAAATAAGGGACAGGCAATATCAGCCTCAGGGATTTGCAATGGTTGGATAGCCGATTTGAGGCTGACTGTTGGAAGAAAAGAGTCACAGTTGATAGGTAGGTTAACATGCTATTCACAGTACTACAATTTATTTTTCTTTAAAAAGCATTACAAAAAAAAAGTGTTATTAAACTGCTGGTGTATAGACTGATTTGTTTAGGATGCAATAGGGACAGAAAAAGAGAGCCATGGGTACAGACAGAATGGATGAGATTAAAGAGGTCAGGAGGGAGCCAGTCGGGGGGGGGAGTAGATTTTATTGTCTGTTTGTGAGGATATGCTGAAGAATGGGGGATGTGATGGGAGGAGGAAGAGGAGGTCAGGGGGAAAATGGAGGAAGGAGGCATGAAGGTAGAAAAAGTCCTCCGGGAGATAAGAATAGAGCATTGGAGGGATACATCAGCACATGTCTGCATCACTGGAGACGCAGTGTAACTAGTGGCCCGATAAGAAGTGTGGTGGGTAGCCAAACAGGAAGAGGTGGAGAGAACATGTCAGCGTGTGAGTACGTGTGCGTATGTGTGTTTGTGTGTGCGTGCGCATGAAGCCAATATTGAAATACAGTACAGGGAAAGGTGTGGGTGCCGAGGTGCGAAAGGGATGATGAGGATGGATGTGAGCGTGTGCACACATGACAACCAGTGGTGGTGCAGAGTGAGTATTATAAAGAGGTGTATTCTTTTCTGCAGACAACAGGGCCAAGGGTGGGTGGGTAAGTGCTTGGTGGGGGGGTGACACTTGAGAGGCCGAAGAATGGTATAGGGGAGCGTCAGAGGACTGAAATGGGGTGTTGGGGTTGCGAGGGCTTTTGCTAGGTGTGGGAGAGGACAGCTGGATGTACAGTACACAAACCAAGCTGATTGTGGAGGAGGATAATAAAGGGGCAGGGGGAAAGAAGTGGGAGGATGATAAAGAGGGGGCTGAGGGGTAGATGGAGGTGGGGCCCTGTGAGCCAAGAAAAGGCAGAGGAGGGGATGAGGAGGGGTGGGCATGTGAGACAGACAGGGAAGAAGGGAAGGAGGGAAAAAAATAGAAGACGAAGAGTGAGTCGCTGCAGTAGAGCTCCTCACCCACAAAGGAACCCCATGCAGCCTCAGCCACTGAGCCAGATCCACTGCAGCTGCGACTGCTGGGAGTTAGTTAGTGTGTGTGTGTGTGTGTGTGTGTGTGTGTGTGTGTGTGTGTGTGTGTGTGTGTGTGTGTGTGTGTGTGTGTGTGTGAGTGAGTGTGTAAGTTTGCGACCAAGTTAAGGTGTGTGTGCACGTGTTTATTTGAACCTGTGGTGGGAACTGTGGCTTTGAAACCTTGACCACATGCGAGACTGAGGTCTGAATCTCTGCAACACACTGCAGAGTGGCAGTGAAAAAGTGGGTTAGAGAAAGAGAGTGTGAGCGAGACCTGAGAGAGGGAGAGAGAAATAGACACGGACAGGGAGAGAGAGAGAGAGAGAGAGAGAGAGAGAGAGAAAGAGCTAGAGATCGAAAGTGCCAGGGAGAGACAAAGAATAAGAGACTAAAAGATTGAGAAAAATAAAGATTAAACAAAGAGGAGATTAGGTCAAAAGGAGGAAGAAAAGAAGGAGGAGGGCAGGAGTAAGTGAGTGAGTGAGCGAGTGAGTGAGTGAGTGAAGCAAGTCATGATGGAGACAAAGAGTGATAAAGGTCGGGTGGGGGGAACACATTGGAGAGAGGGAGCAGAGCAGAGTTAGGAGATGTAAAGTGAAAGAAATAGATGGACTATCTGTGAGCGAGGGAAAAGGATAGGAGAGTTGGATTAATGAAATAAATGCAGAGGAGGGCTCTGGAGAAAAAAGAGGAGATAGGAGAAGAAGGCAGGAGGAGAAAGAGGGTAGAGATAAAAAGAGGGGGCTGAGCGGGGCAGAGGAAGAGATTAATAGTTTTGTAGATCTGCTCCTGTGTTGGTACCTCAAGAGTAATGCCTTTTTTCCCCAATCCTTTCTTCCATCCTGCTAGATTCCCTTTTAAAAGGGCTTCTTGAAACAGATGCAATCGCGCACACACATGCGTACATGCGTGTACACAGACCCACACGCACAATGAATATCGGCTTTGATTCATGTAAGCTGTCTCCATTCCAGTGAGCATTTGCCAGCTCACTAATAGGAGAAATTCTTTAATACTGTGCCACTGTGGATTTCAAAGCCACTTACTGTAGTTCACATGTCTCCGAACACATTCAAAGGCCTGGGCCGTCAATCTACTGCCATAAATAACCCACAATACAGAGCTGGTTGCTGCATCCGGAGGGGATATTTGTAGAAGTGTGTGCTTGTGTGTGCAGGTGAACACGTGTGCGTGCGTGCTTGTAACACTAAATAGTCCCATTTGCAAGAGTTTCTAGAGAGGAACTTTGATCTTGGTGCTTATGATTAATTACTTCAGCACGGTATCTGTGAGTGCCACTGAGGTTCCCGGGCCATTCAGCTCAATATCCACCATGTACAACATCAGCATGTTCAAAGCTTATACTGAAACCTATTGTCTGGGCTGGGACTTTATTGTAAAATCCGCAATGGTTAGGCAAGCTGCCTTCTCTAATTTACCCTGGCAAGTCTTTCAGTACCAACCACCACGTGCAGACAAAAAGCCTCCATCTAATTATGTTAACGATGGTGTAAAACATTTATGGCTTATAGTTCTTAGTGCTGCAAACTCTATTCCTCTCCACTGACTGTTTTTGGGGCCTCACCTGCAGTAGCGCTGTATTCCTGTGACTGAAGTTGAGCACTGGCGTCATTAATATTTAGCTCTGGAATGCTAATGATCTCTCTGAATCATATCATTACGCCTCAACCTCCAATTAACCTCTCCAGAACTCTATCGTTCTCTCGCGCCCCCCTCTCCCGACCATTTCTCTTCCCCTCCCATCTTACACTCTCACACTGACTTTCTGTGTCTTTGCTTTTTAACTGTCTTTCCTCCTCTCTTTCAATCTCTCTCTGGGACTCTCTGCCTTTGCCTCCCTCACCTTTTTTTCATCTCTAACTCTCTTTGGCACATTTTGCCTTTCAAAGAATGAATGCCAAAACAGTATTCCCTCTCTTGTGTTTGTGTGTGTGTGTGTGTGTGTGTGTGTGTGTGGGTGTGTGCTTGTGTGCGTGCGTGGGTGCGTGCGTGTGTGCACCCTGGGTCTGTGCAAACCTAAAAGACAGCTCCAGTCTTTCGGAGTTCATGCAGTCTCCCGAGAAATCCAAGGCCCTGTTCTCCGTTTGTCCTTGGTACATTTTTAATAAAGCTAATCGGAGATTGTTGGATGAACCTCGTCACCTGCCTGTCACTCTTTCTCTTTTCATTCTCTCTACAATACACTTTCTGTGTGAGAGGCAGAGGGGAAGAGAGCTCTCAGGAGTGGATGTGGTTCAATAAAGTTTTTTTCTCTTGAAAATAGTTATGAACTACCTCCACAATACTGTGTCCCTATGAAGTTCAGTACAGGTATGTGTAGCCTGTCTGATGTGTGTACAGGTATGAACCCAACCTATATATTCTATCAATCACACAGTGAGTCATTCTTGTATTTTGTCAGGAACAGTTTATCAGTGAAAGGCAGGGGATGAACTTACTTCTCTTTAAAGGCCCTCTTTCACGTTATTATCGACTCTGTTCTCTCTTTTAAAATCATCAGCTTCTATGGCATCTCCCTTCACTGAATTACCACATATGAATTACAGCAGTGATCTTGAGAGGAGAGCCACAATATAAATACCTTGTTGATGGCCTACCTCATGCTGTCGTAGGACAACTCGCTTATTCAGTTTTCACACCAACAAGTTCTCTGAACCATACGACGATATTGGTCGTTTATTTCTACCCTCTAATATGACCCAAAGGAGCGTTTCATAAATTAGAGCCCCTAGCGGTGGTAGGATACGTAATGGTTTTAAACGTGTTGTTAACGTTGTGAAACAGTCACAGTTTGTTAAGGTTTAGGCGCAAAAACTACTTTGTTATGTTTAGGCACCAACACTAATTAATTAAGATTGTGGTTTCTGTTAAAATCAGACGCTACTGTCGGTACACGATAAGTGCTGCCTGCACGATCCGTTCTGCGCATGATGTTCGTGCATGCGCTGTTGTACGAGGATTTACGACACTGCACGATCTGTTCCACGCTTCCGGTCGTAGTTGTAGCGCTCTGCCGTTAGCCTCCACAGGCAAGCTAACGTTAGTTTAGCTAACAGCTAATTCGGTTAAACGCTAGCTGATTGTAGCGGTCTGCCGTTTACCTCCACAGGCAAGCTAACGTTAGTTTAGTTAACAGCTAATTCGGCTAGCTGAGACAGCATGTAATAACTTTAAAAGACTCTCAAAATAAAACCTGAAAATAACCATTAAAATATATAACAGCTGTTACGTCAGTTCTACTTTACTTGTGCTCATTTAAAATACAATCACTCAATACTTGTCTTTATTGTTAATACTGTAAAATCTTAATTTAGATGTAGCCTGCTTTTCCCATTGTTAATTTTGAGTTAACGTTGTTTTAGACTGAATCAAGCTGTCAGCTAGCGGTTAGCCAAATTAGCTGTTAGCTAAACTAACGTTAGCTTCCTAGTGTGAGGCTACTAGAGGCTAGTGTGGAACGGATCGTGCAGTGTCGTATCCTAGGTAAAACAGGATTATCATCTGCGCATGCGCGAACATCTTGCGCATGTGCATGACGGATCGTGCAGGCAGCACAGATCGTGTACCGTCAGCTACTTCACTTCCGGTTAAGCATGTGATGCTGAAGATGACGTAGCTCCGTTTGTTCCATAAAGAAATGAAAAGAAATGAAATTCTCTGTTTACTTTTATTTTCAAACAGGACTTGAACCCCATTCTTCTGGGTGAAAGTCCTGTCTATGTTTGACCCATCCACCACCCCCAACCTACATCCTCATGTGGAAATTTGGAGCTCTTTAACTTCGTCATCTTACTTCCTGCTTTGCTCCCGTCATAACTACTACGGCCACTAGTGGCTGCTGTCACTATAAACGTAAATATAAGTCGTAATTGCTGCTTGAACAAACGACTTATGTGGGCGTTTTTGGGGTGAGGAAAGTCTCCCATCTACACATATCCTATTGTCATAAAACTGCCAAAAAATCTCTCGATTGCAGCATCCACAAAAAGACTTTCATTTAACAGGTAGTCAGAGTTGCAGCGGGATGCCTATATTGCTCCCTGTCAGTTGAATGTGTAGTTGTATGCTAACACATTTGCAAGAAATGAATGAACTATATGTATATCAAAGCCCCTTTTTCCTTAGTGTACCAAAACTCTAACTTAGTCTACAATTAAACATTACAGAAATGTTCTTTCGGCAAGAAAATAATGTAAAAACTATGTTAGGTATAAACATTGTTTTCCAAAAACATCTCAATGCTAAGTGGATCAGAAAGTATCTTCTTAATGCAGCAAGGACACTAAATGAACTTACCCATTAGTAGAAGATTGCGAGTGCTTCAGGAGTTCCCACACCTGCAGGAGGAACTGTAAACAGTGAGTCTTTTTGTTTCCTTTTATTTAATATTTTAGCCTTTACCTAATGTTCTCTGTGATTAAAGAAGGTTTGTCAAGCAGCTTCACCAAACTATAAAACATCATAAACAAGATATAAAAAAATATAAATGAAGAGTCCTATGGCTAGATATAAGGCTATATTTCTAAGATAAGGGATAGCATGCATTTTCTTGTATCTCTAATAAAATGTAGTATTTAAACTCACCCTCTATGGTGCTTTTCCTTGGTCCTTGATTACAAGTGAATAGGTTATTTACATTTACAGTATTCTTCTATGATTGCACCATTGTAAAATACTGTATATGTAAATTATTTTGTGTTTGTATTTTTGAGTCCATTACAAAACCAAAACGAAATGTCTGCCTTATGTGTTGTGTTTTAATGAGGGTATCACATGTATTGATTTTCTGTAATGGAAGGTGTGGCACCATTAAACATGTTAAGTCTAAACCGAATAAAAACAGGCAAAGAGTGACTGTGACTTCTCTTGTGCCCCTAAAAAGTATACTTCTTCCCTCCCCAAAGCAAAATTTAATTTTATAAGAGCCTAATTTTTAGCCACCCACTGATTATTTTGGTAAAGCATTTGTATACACTTACTCCAGTCTTTCTAATGTATTGCAGTACATACTCTTACTCTTTTTGCATATCTCCCCATCATTTTTCTCCCTCCTCTCTTTCGTAGCAGTGATTGTGATGAATTGAGTCATCTTAAGTGTTTCCTCTCTTTGTGCATCCCGGGAGGATTTCAATCCCCCTCTATTTTCTCTTGTGTCCCCCCCCCTCCTTCTACTGAATCCCCTCACTTTCTGTGCACTCATCTTCCCATCCTTTTACCTTATTGCAGTTGTTCGCTATCTCTCCCTCTCTCCCAATTTCTGCCTCCCTTCCTTTCCTTTATTCTGAAAGCATTACTGAAATCACAATCATACTCTCAGACCCCTCCACCACCTCCACCCTGCAGTAAATAGATAATTTGCAGAACGGAGAGTGAATGGGTATTAATAGTACCAAGCTATGAATTGTACTGATACATTTCCTGTGTGCTCAAAGGTGCACAGGGCTGCACACAGCCACACACACACACACACACACACACACACACACACACACACACACACACACACACACACACACACACACACACACACACGTATGCAGAAACAAATCACATGTACTTTTACAGCCAAGGTCACAACCTTCAGTTGTTCTGCATCATAACAACAGTGTTGGCAACACTTGAGTCATCTACAGGGAGAAAATCAGGGCTGAGTTTTAATCAACTGCTGAGATATGGTGCAGTGTGCCATCAATGAAATGGTGTCATTGCCAATGATGCGTGACGATTTAGTAATATATCACACTCTATAAAGTAGAGGTGTTTGTTGATGGCTCTTTTGACTTTTGAGGAGTAATATTTGGGTTAATCGCACTAGTAAGGACTAGATTACTCTCTTGTGAGTTAGTGACATCTCAATGAGGAGAGCAAGTTAAACCACATTTTTATGTAAATCATATGACAAATATTTCTTCAACACATTACAGGCCCTGAGAAGCTAATACCTCCCTATCAAAACATTCCCTGTCTAAAAACAAATGTTTGAATATTTTGGACAACTTGTTGCCAAGACATCAGACTTTCAACATGTATGAAAAATAAATAAATAAAACACATCCTCTGTGTCCTCAGTAGAGAACAGTTAGTCATATCCCCAGCCCCCTTATAACATTTTTGTCACACCCTTGCCTAGTGGGGTTCTGCTTAATAGAGGAGAGAACTTCCGTATGAAATATATCTGCAGCACAGCACTTGGCTGTAGATGCCTTTGATTTGCCAATCAAGATGGTGACTTTTGAACGACCGCCACTGCATGGCAGAGACAGCCAGCCACAGGGTTGTCAGTGTTCAAAGCCAAGGGCCTTCTCAGTTAAACAATCTCAGTGTGGCGCTACTCCCACATTTCAAGAAATGGCACATCAAGGAGCTGTTGCTGATTGTATACATCTGTACACACACAAAATTGATCATACGCACTGAGAAGCAACACTAAGGCAACATACGCATAGTCACAGATACTGTACACACTCCTGTGGATGCACACACACTCACAAACACACACTCTCAAACACACACTCACACACACACACACACACACACACACACACACACACACACACACACACTCATACACTACAATGCAGCTTTCTGGGCTGGATATGTTGGCAGATGAGTTTAACATTGTCTCATCTGCTCTCTGCTTTGCCAACATTGCGTTGGGACACAGCCAGATGACGGGAGAGAAAGACCAAAAGAGTGAGAGAAATAGTATGTTGTGGAAGCTTACCTGGGGCCTTATTTAGAGGATGGGGAAATGTTTGTATGCCAAAAAATATTCATATATATAAAACCTTGTTTACGCCTGTCAGTGTGCAATACCCTTTTTATAAAACCCAAATTAACTTGGAATTGTGCGGACGTGCACGAGCCCAACACGCCACGTATTTCACTCCCACAATTATCCATAAATGGTTAAAGAAACACCCTTAATTAATATTGATAAACATATAAATGTCCTTGATAACCCCTATGTAGTCTATGTCTGTGCAAAAATGGCAATGTCAGAGCGCAAATCTGAAGAGAGAAATTTCTCAGACTGTTAGATTGAGATGCCTGGCCGGATGCTTGGCCAAGAAAACAATTGTTCAGTGGCAACATGTTGTAACAGCTGCCAGCTCTGAGAGCCAAACCATGTTGGAGGTTAAGAAGATGTGGCGACCTCAAAGTTAATGCCAGAAGCTCTGCATAGGCAGAGCGTAAGTGCCACTGGTGGGGGCACGAGGACACTAGACCTCTCTCCCTTTGATGAGAGCATGGCATCAATTGTTGGGGAAGCATCAGTTGCCGGGTTGGGGTGGGGGGGGGCACACAGACATGGCTGAAGATGAGACCGCAGGTGGACCAGGTAAACAGCCCAAGGCTTTGTGTATAGTTAGGGATGGGCTATATGGCAAAAAATTTGATCACGATATATTTTCCCGTTTTGATGGATATTTATCACGATATAATTTGTTTGCTGATACTGCCCATTCGAAGTGCATACTGACTGAAGCCGGAAGAAACCAGAGGTTTAATTACACTTTAGAATATAATTTATTAACATGAAATAAAAATAAAACATCACTTTACAATATTCAGCACAATGTTTTTATTGAGGACTTATATTACACATTCACATGAGATCAACAGAGCAGTTGTGCCCTGTACTGGCAAAAGAAAATTAAGAGTAGCCCTCTTTTCCTCGTACAGTCATCTTATAATTGCGATTTCCTTTTTTGTGTCTGCAAAATAAACAAGTGCAAACTAAGTGAGTAGTCAGTTTTGGCTACATTTGCTCTGATTTTGTAAACCTAAAACTTCTTATTCAATGTAAAAAAAACTCCTGCCAAGAATGCATCTCAAATGTTTGTAGAGGTAGCACAAAACCAAACCAAGTAAACAAGTGCATGTGTAAACACGTGTCTTTCACTATACAATAAGAAATTGTGTTTTTATGTTTTTGCTTCTTTTTGAATGTTTTTTAAATGGAGCAATGGCTGGTGCAGCAGCTACAGCACAGCTAATGCTAGCGCTGTTAACAGCAGACAAACTACTACTTTGGACCAAACTTGCAGGCTGTGTGTCTACTCGAGCCAGCATCAGTCACTTTTTTTTATACTCAGTGTGGTTGGAAGGTACTTGTTCAGGTGATGGAAAAGATTTGTTGCGTTTCCCATCCTGGTTGGCACCAACGCTTTTGTGAAATCTTATGGATAAAATTAGGGCAATCGACAATGTCACTGTGGAATTGAGAGAAATATAAATATACGGTCAGTTTTTGGGTGAGGACAGTCTGGAATTTAAGTGTATTGTGTGTAATAAGTGTTGGATATCAACATTTTGTAATTGTTCACACAAAAGAAGCTTATTCAGCTAGTTTAAAGAGATAAGCTATGTGAATAAATGTTACTAATGTAAAACATGAGAAGCTCTCGGCCACTTTCATTTTGTCGAATTTACTCTCAGAGGAAAAAAGGTTGGAGACCCCTGCTCTAGCCTTATCTTACCAAGTAGCCAAACATCATGCACATGTCCAACTTCAGAACTGCTCCCCACACTGCTTGGTCTCAGTTTGAATGACTTATGGTTTAAGCCAGGCCATCAAGGTAACTACATACGTCAGAATCAGATTTGCATCACAGATGATTTGGACATTGATGGAATGGAAATGCTTTCGATTCACAAAAGCAACGTTGTTCTTGTGTGGTGCCCTTATTGCATGAGTGCAGTCGACTGCACTCATACATTTTGGAAAGCACACATCGCTGCAAATTGCACTTTAATGTTGCCCTCTCACCCACAGTATAGGGAAGTGGTATGTATTGATGGGTTCCAATTATACCACCCCACACAGATAACATCACGAAGCTCAATGTGAAATCCCCGATCTGTCCACCTATTCCCTTTGTTGGGCCCAATTCAGCACACAATTCCAAGATAATTGCTCTTGGGAATCAAAATCAACTCATAAGCCAGTCTTCAAAATGGGGCAGAAAATCCTTGTGGTCACCTGAACACCCTATCTATTCAAAGCCTGCCATTGGCAAAAGCCTCCAACAGTGCTGAAGAATCCATTGTGCATATGCACAGTCATCCCTTTTATAACCATTTCACAATTAATGGAATTGCTTAACACTTTGAATCAGTCAGTTTGGACTAGTTGATGTCCCTTGCAAGTCCATTATGAAAATTCATTGAAAAAAGAGATTAAGGTTTCTGTAAATGTACGCACATTTTCTTTTTTCCCAGTTTTATTTTTTTATAAATCCCAATTTATGCTTAGAAAGTGGCGTATGCACCTTTCAAGCCCTGTTTTGTGTGTACGCAACGGTTATACGTGAGGCGCCAGGGCTGGAAGGAGGTGAGCAGGGAAGTGAAGAACAACAACGTGTTAGTGTGAGAGGTGGCTGCAAAAACAGCAGAATAGAAGTAGTAGAGTAAGAGAGTAAAACAAAAAAGTTCAGCGAAGAAAGTTAGAAAGTGAGAAAGAAAAAAGAGAGAAGCATGGGTGGGGTGATATAATAATGTCAAAAGTGGAAGCAGAACTCAGAACAGGCGGCGCTGCTTGAGTAAGCAGGTGTTGATGACTGTGAATCACTGCTACTTCAAACAAGTCGGTGTTATCAGCACAATTTTAAAAAAACAACAAGAGGAGACGGAAAAAAGGGAGTAAAGAAACAGTTAATCAGAAAAAGGGACAGACATAGATTTAGCCGTTATTATTGTAAATGTTGTGTTTGTATGAACACTTTTTGTTTAGCATATTCCTTGGAAATGCTGCTTTCTGTGATTTGAAACCCCAGTTACATGGACACTAGTTAGGTCAGTTCACCTACACCAGCCTGTTAACAAGAAAAAAGGTGAGCAAAAGAACTGTGGCCTCTATTTAAGCATGTGTTATATTTCAATGTATAATTACAGATCTGTAATTATACAGTGAAATATACTATAATTTCATAATTTGTACATGATATTGCATGTATCTGTACAATACTGTACATTGTTAATTCAAATGGATATTTCTTGTGTGGTTGGAAAGGATCAGACGAAACAATGAATATTCCTACATTACCTCTGCCAAGTTGCTACCGCGGACAGATTCACCAGCTACTTTTTAGTAACCATGGACACAGAAAATAATTGTGGTATTTCTAGATGGCATTTGATTTAAAAAAAAAAAAAAGAAAAAAAAAAAGTTTTAATTAAACCCATTATATTATGTGATGAATCATGAAGCACTATTCTACTTTATAAGAATATCTATTATAATTGACTGAAATTAATTGTACATTGAATTAACAAACAACACTATTTTATTGTACTTTGAGCATCCATGTAAAATAGCACAATAGATAGGATGAAAACAGAAATTCCTTCAGTCTGGATTTAAAAGTAGCACGTTGGCACATGCCTAAGATCTTCTGGAAGTTTGTTCCAACAAAGTCTGTGTCGCTTAGTAACTGAATGCTAATTAAACATGCTTTGTTTGAACTTCAGGAATAATTGCTCAGCTAGTTTCATGTGACCTTCAAGTTCTGAAGAGTAGGTATTGTATAATAGATTCAGAGTAGTAAACTGGGTTTATTTTGGCATGTTATTTTTGTGGAAGGTTTCAAGCTCCACCAGTGACGAGGGTCATGGATGACATGTTTGGTGGAGGCTGGCGGTGTGTTTCCAGAGCCTATGAGGTTGAACTCTTAAAATAAGAATTTGTCAAATTTTCCTTGACAACAAAACAGCAGGCTTTAGCTTTAAAATCCACCCCTTTAAGGTCAAAGCGCACATTGATTAATAAATGATTAATAGAAATAGGAGTGTTTATCGGATGGAAAGGAAATGAAAGTTGTGCAAAAAAAGGGAAGCAAGAAGGGCTCATGAGGTCAGAGAGACACAGTCAAAAAGGTGAATATAACAAGTTTTTGACAGTGTAGCACTTTGTAAAAGCTAAACGAGTATTTTAGTGTCTCTAACACAACGAATAACATTTACTACTGTGGGGCTAAGACTGTCCTTCCCCCAAAAATGCCCCCATATGTCGTTCTTAAGGCAGCAATTATGACTTTGGGAGCAAAGCAGGTAGTAAGTTAACAAAGTATAAGCGCCAAATTCCGCGTAAGGAGGGATAGGTCAAACAAATACATGACTTTCACCCAGGAGACTGCAGGGTTTGTGGCCCGTATCCGAAAAGTAAACAGCAAGGTTTTTTTTAACTTTACAGAACAAACGGAACTATGTTACTGTTTAACCGGGAGTAAAGTAACCTAACAAATGTACTGATTTAAACCCAAACTATGATCTTTTTTTTAAACTTGGGTTAGCGACCGTTTCACAATGTTATCAAAGAAACGCTACCATTACGTTCTCTGGTTTAGATATAAGGACGGAAAACGTTACTGTGGGTCGTATTAGAGGGTAGGAATAGCAGCCTATAGTCATTTGGTTTAAAGAAGAAAGTCTACCAGGGAAACGAAAGATTCATTTGTAGTATGGATGAAACGGGCAGGCATTTATGTGTTTTGTTCTGGTTTTGTGTTCTGTTCTTTATGTGCCAACAGTGCTGGCAGTCCTTAAAGGAGCTGTGCTGTATTGACGTATAGTCCTCCAAGTAGGATGAATTTATAATAAGGATATTCATTTATCCTTGATCCCATTTATTTTTTTATGTCTTGCAATTCGCCCATTATCTCTAAAACAAAAAGTAGTGAAGAAAGGCAGATGGTTGGACACACTTACTGTAGGTAGGTTCATACTTAAAACTACAGGTATTTTAACATGGCTGCAATTGTTCTTAAACACAACACTCTGACTTAATATTTCATATTACAATAAATGACTTGCGAGCTGAATTAACAGGCTTGGATAAAGGGAAAAAAGACATCCAAATGTTAAATGGTGATGTAACTCCAATTTAAGGAGAAAAGGCTGTAATATTCTATTCAATACTGAATGAAAACAGAAGAATCAGCAGATGAAGAATAATGGCTGACTGTAACCCATGACCTATGATATTATGTTAGAAATTAAATTCAGTTGAGTGTTTAGGTTAAAGGGACAACTCTGCTTTTTTTTAAGGTTGGTCCACTGACTATAAATCCAACGCTATCACAATATCAGTAGTCAACAATGGCAACTATATTAGGGTTAGGGTAAGACAACTAAAACAGATAAGGAATTTGGAGTTATTAAAATAAGCGTTTACTGCAGGCCTGTGACAGGCAAGAAGTGAGCCTTATAACACGCACAACCACCACTCTAATCAAGGTTGTGAAACCCTAATCTTACACCATGATACATAAAGGGCAAACTACTTCCTGCATTGCACTGAACGTTTGCACTGGACTTGTAACACATTTCACAGGAAAATAAAAAATCTGCCTCTATTCAAAGTGCAGCCCTTTTTAAAAATTCTATTCACACATTCTCTAAACAAGCATAAACATGGCATTACAATAAAATCAACTCAACCATCCAGTCTTAGCTAGGAGTTATAATTTTTTAATACGAGTCACTTAAAGTTACTCAACAAACGAACCCAAGGAATCCCAGAAATATAGCAAAGTGCTTTGAGTGCATCCTTGGGCACAGAAGCCTGTTCTGTTTTTATATTTGTTATGTTTAACTCCAACCATTGAGTGTTTTGGTCTCTCGAATTCCCTCACTTCAAGTCCAATCCAGTGCATGACAGTCAGAAAAGGAAGCAGCAGGATTCCTCCGTGAATAGTTTTTGTAACTGACATTCAGGAAATGGTGACTCTACAACCTCACACACTCACACACACATTCATCTGCGCACTTGGACGGACACTTGGGGCTGACATTTCAAACTGTCAGGGAGAATGTTGTCAAACTGTGCATTGTCGTGGGACATGACTGCGTGTGTGTTTGTGTGTGTGTGTGTGTGTGTGTGTGTGTGTGTGTGTGTGTGTGTGTGTGGGCTTGTTTAACTATATTCGTGGGGTCCAAAAACCGGGAGTCCAGTATACTTGTGGGGTCCCGACAGCTTTGTGGGGCCAAAATGCTGGACCCCACAAGTTTAAGGGCGTTTTCACACCGACAGCCTTTAGTTCAGTTGAATCGAAATAGAGTTTGCCCTGCTGGTGCGGTTCGTTTGGGCAGGTGAGAACACGGCAATCAAACTCTGGTGCGCACTAAAAGCGGACCAAACAAGCGTACCGAGACCTGCTTGAAGAGGTGGTCTCGGTATGCTTTCAATCAAACTCTGGAGCAGTTCGTTTGTGATGAGAACGTGATCCGTACTCGAACCGCACCAACTAGATGTACTCCGCAAGTCTGAGCTAATGTCTCCTGTAGTCAGGTGTGTTTAGCAATCTGCGATGTAGAAGGGCAGCAAACTGTAGCAGCTTGCAGTGTTTCTATCACAGAAATAGACTGCAGTCAAGCTTGCCGTCCGTCACTCGTATCTCCGTGGTCAAACCAGCTGCCGCTAAAATTAGAGACAGACGCTAGCACAGCAGTGCGAAGTCTCGGTGACCAGAGCAGACGTAGTAACGTCTCTTGCGAAACAATGTCTGATAATTTTAATGAAATGAGCTGGTTTGACCACTAGACCAGAACACAGGACCTTCTTCCTGTATTTACTTTCTTGCTCCCGCCCCCAGACATATCCAACCAATAAGAGGGCTGGACGTTCTTGCCTGATTTGTAATGACGCATTTTGGTACGCTTGGATTTTTCCAGGTGTGAAACCAAACCAAACCAAACCGACCGAGGGCAAATCGCTCCAAGTTTACTAACTCACCAACTGATTCGGACCAAAGCAAACGAACTACAGGTGTGAAAACGCCCTAAAGGGCTGTTTGAGGGTTAAGACTTGGTTGTAAAATTAGGGTTAGAATTAGGTTATGGTTAGGGTGAGGGTAAGGGTTAAGGTTAGGCATTTAGTTGTGATGGTTAAGGTTAGGGTAAGGGGCTAGGGAATGCATTATGTCAATGACGGGTCCCCACAAAGATAGTGCCACAAACCTGTGTGTGTGTGTGTGTGTGTGTGTGTGTGTGTGTGTGTGTGTGTGTGTGTGTGTGTGTGTGTGTGTGTGTGGGCTTGTTTAACTATATTCATGGGGTCCAAAAACCGGGAATACAGTATACTTGAGTGGTCCCGACAGCTTTGTGGGGCCAAAATGCTGGACCCCACAAGTTTAAAGGGCTGTTTGAGGGTTAAGGCTTGGTTTTAGGATTAGGGTTAGAATTAGGTTATGGTTAAGGTGAGGGTAAGGGTTAAGGTTAGGCATTTAGTTGTGATGGGTAAGGTTAGGGTAAGGGGCTAGGGAATGCATTATGTCAATGAAGGGTCCCCACAAAGATAGTGCCACAAACCTGTGTGTGTGTGTGTGTGTGTGTGTGTGTGTGTGTGCGATATAGTGCTAGCTTTCAATTGCCCAGGACAAATTTATATTATATTATATAATAATGCTGATTTTTTTTCTTTATATAGATATATCTTGCCTACACACAGGCACACACATTTCGTACAGATTACACTCCAAACTGGGCAGACTCCTTCTATTGGCTCCCCCCACCATAACACACAGACCCAAGCATGCACATACACCACTCTCCTCCCCTTCCCTTCAAACACACACTTATCGAATTAAATAAAGTCAGCATTTTGCGGCTACTTGGTTGCAGGGAAATAAAACACCATGTCATTTAGTGCTGATGGGATAGAGCCTCTATAAATAGTCATTTCCTGCTTGGCTTTAATTAAGTGGCGCTACTGTCAGCTGTCACAGAACACAATTATCAAGCAGACCCATTTAGCAAACTAACCCTTTCACTGTGTCTCTGTCAGTTCATCCCTCTGTCAGTCTGTCACTCTGCTCTGTGTGCTGTCTGCTTTACTGCCCGTCTTTTCTATCCCCATTATCTCCACTGCTTCTTTGTGTTTCTGTCTACTAACATTGGTCAGTCTGGCTAAAGTGTGTTTACCTTGTTTTATTTCTCTTTTTACTCTCCTCTCCAGCAAGTCCTTTCTGTTTCTGTTTGTTTTGCCCAACTGCTCCCTCTCTCCCGTCTTTCTCTTCTAATCTGCTGCAAGTTTTCTACTCTGACAGTTTGTTTCATCTTTCTCCCTCTGTACTGGCATCTGCCCTGTGCTCCAGATTTTTAAAGCGATTCATTTTCAGGTTTACATGTAGTTTTCCCTTGCAAAACTCCCTGTACGTGTTCCTGTGTATGTATATTTGACCGTGAGACTTTGCCGGTGGGGGGTGTGTGTGCATGTATGTGTGATTACATTGCGGCTGTGTTTACTTAAAAGGTCTGGTGTAGTTCTGATTGGAGCTACACTCTCTGTCTCCATCTGAAAGCTCTGAAGCATGTTATTCCCCTGGTACAGAAAGTTAGAGTGAAAGAGGGAGGGCAAGGAAGGAGGGAAAGAGTGAAATGCAAAGAGGAAGAGAGACGAGGGTGTGTGTGTGTGTGTGTGTGTGTGTGTGTGTGTGTGTGTGTTAAGGGGGGGGATGCGTCGGTAAAGAAGACTTCGAGAGCTAGAGAGAGCAAGGCCAGGAGATGGAGATGGCGAGAGAGTAGGAAAGAGAGAGGCAGATAGAAGGACACTGCAAGGACAGTGCAGAGGAAAGAGAGGGGAGTAGGAGGAGGGAAATGCACTTAGGGACACACAACAGGGAAAAACACACACACATGCACACACTTTCACAAATTTGGTATACATATCTCCGGCCACACATAACCGCCCACATAACTGAATTAATGCTGGGTCTCACATATATCGATAGACAATCAGTCTTTATCACAAACATTCCTGGGACAAACAAGCTCTCATTTCCGCTGACGCACTAACACCGATACACAATTAATCTTACACACACTCACACTGAAAACACAGACACAAAGGAATGCATGGAATATTCTGTATAAGGCACAATCCATTTTAATTCATACATATATACATGTGGATATACAATGTTTTTTTTTTTTCACACAGTGTTGGGGTTTCACACATAGAAACGTATATATACACACACACACAGACACACTCAGGGGAGGTGAAGCCTAAAGTGAACCATGGTTTGTCACAACTGGAGCGTCAACGGATTTATTACTCTGAAAGTGTGCAAGAGGACTAGCATTAACAGTTTCTCCCAGAGAGGAAGGACATCAGATACACACACACACACACACTCACACACAGTCAGACGCAAGTACAAAATTGTGCAACATCCTTCAACTTAAGATGGTTTTCACCCCCATCTCCACATGCTCTCTATCTCCAACACACACACACACACACACACACACACACACACACACACACACACACACACACACACACACACACACACACACTAAGATGAGAAAGTCCAATTATCAGCTGGCATTCCTCTCTCAGGGTAATTTAATGCATTGGGTGAGAGCTTCTCATTTATGTTTGGTAATTACAGTCTCTCTGCTTTACACTCCCTTTAATAAGCTCTAACTTCACTGCATAAACCGTTAGATTACATACACACACACACTCACACATTCACATACACACCCACCTCCGCATGCAGATGAACATTTAAAGGCATATAATGTCCGGAAATTGCACTAGCATTTTTATGATACATAAAGGCGTGAATGTCGAGTGAATGCATACGTGCATATGTGTGCACGCATGCACAATTGCCCTTGAGCATCACTACCTCCTCTAACTGCCGACCTCTAGTTGTTTTACTTCACATTATCATTCATTACATTATTGCACTGGTTTTGGTGTGTGGCTGTTTTTCCCCTCTATAATTCATTTCTTTGTCTGAATTTTCATCAGGGATTATGTTTTGCGTTATGGAAATGCCTATGATTACTATTCATTATGTGGTTTCATGATTCTGAGTCTTTTAAGTTTATGTGTGCGTTTGTGTTTATGTGTGTGTGAGCGTTATCTGAATGTGTATGTGGAAGCTCTTTAATTCGGAGCGCTTAAACAGACGCAAAAGCTGTGTGCGCATGTGTGTGTTTCTGCAAATGTGTGTGTGTGTGTGTGTGTGTGTGTGTGTGTGTGTGTGTTTGTGTGTGTGTGTGTCTGTGTGTGTGTGTGTGTCGCTGTGTGCATGCATATTTCTTCAACTTGAGAAGTCGTGACTCTCCATCAGTGACAGAGAGACAGAGTGTGTGCTGAGACTGTCGATTGGAGCATCTGAGAGACCAAATTATAGCTGTGTCATCTGCTTCAGTTCCCGTTTGAGAAACCCATTGCATAATAGACCAACTCTTTCCAGTTTCTGATGAAAATATATACATAAAATTGGTCTCTAGTGACTTGCATTTCCTGAACAATAATAACTCATAAAAACAAATAAAAGAAAAAAAAGACAATAGCATGCGTTTGTCATATTGGCTGTGTATTATGTTTGCCTTTAATTCTCCAAAACACTGCTCAGCATGTTGACAGTTTAAATATTCCGTTGTCATTTTTTTTTCTTCACTCCAGCACTGCTCTTGGCTTCTCTCTATCTCAGAGGAGACCTCAATTCAAAAAAGTATAAGCCTGGAAAGAAAAAAAACTTATATCCTTAATGGAGAACTTTCTTCTGATACAAAGAAGTTGTTTGCAAACCCATGTACAACAGCAACAATATCGAGACATCCATAAACACTTATCTAAGCAAAGGTGATCTAAGTTTCAGGTATTTAGGTGTATGCCTTATATTTCCCAGACACTTGTATTTTTTACAAAGTGTCAACCACTTCTCCATAATGGTCTTGTGCCTCCGGCATATTAAGCATGAATTCATTCACAGCTCAATAACTTGCTACCTTCACGCTTCCACAACAGCATCAGAATAGCTAGTAAATGAGCAATAACTGGCTTCTAACTATGTTTGTAAAATATATCCCTGTCTCTGTAATTGTGACTTTAGCTTTTAGAAGCCCTGCTGTCCAAAAAGATGGTGAGTAAAGACTTTATCATCCACTAGGTTAAAATGTTTAATGAGATGTATAACCATAAAAGCGAGAATGTGAGAATTCAGCAGATCTAACTCAGATTGGTTTGTTAATTTTATCGATGTATCCAAAGGGTGAGCTTGTTTACAGGATCAGTCAAACAAATGTATTACTAACCATAAATAATACACTTTAATAAATAGAAGAACATCTTCCTCCTGCAACATTTGAAGATAACTTTGATTTAAATGTAATGTTAGATTGCAAATGTGGTTCAATGCAACATGAAAATTTAAAATCAACATGAATGAATGAACAGCTTGAACAGTAAATACTCCATGCACACAATCAGAATTTCTGCAATCTGTCACTCTATTCAAGCTATTTTGTCTTGTACTGATTGAAAACCACCTTTGTTCATAAGAAGCCCTGCTCTATCAATACAAGTCAAATATTTCCAGTGCTACAAACTTGAAAGCCATGGCTCATATTCACTGTCACTGAATATACACATAGATAGATAGATAGATAGATAGATAGATAGATAGATAGATAGATAGATAGATAGATAGATAGATAGATAGATAGATAGATAGATAGATAGATATGGCATACAAAATGCTGAGCAGTTCTATCTGAGAGAGCTACAGACAGAGAAAAGAGAGACAACAAAGCATAACCTAATCTGCCATCATTTGACAATGTCCCAGACTACATTACCATACTGCATGTATACTGTCTGCTAAAGTTAGCAATACAGTATGTCTGCTAGAGACAGAAGGTTGATTTTCATGCCAATTCTTTCTTCAATTGTAGTGCCTGTGTCTGGCTTACCCTACTTTTGATTTACAAAATGATGGCGTGTTTATGCTTTATCAAGCTAACACCTTTGCTGAAACATTTTTTATGCGCCTACACACTGCTTTTGCATCTCAGATAACAGTAACAATAACAGTAATTGTGTCCAGAGTTATCCTTTACACCAGGAAGACCTGTGTTAATTGATAAAACTGACTTTTGACATAATTTGTGATTTTAAAAATTGCTATCAAAAATTGCTATCAAGGCAAGCTCAAGGGCATATATATTAAAACGGACTGATACACCATGTTTGCATGTTTAACAGTGTGTGTTTGTCAAAGGACAAGTGCTTCAATGTCAGCTATAGACCATAGAGTTCCACTTGCAAATCAATTTCCACATACAAGTCCTCTACATTCATTCATTTATTTACATAATAATTCCTCTAGATTCCATTCACATAATATGTCCATCAAATACTCTATTCAAGCATGCACCCCATCCAAATACATAATCCATTCATTCATCCACCCTTGGCCATAACAGCTTGTAATGTCGTTCTGCTCAAGCTAATTATAGGCTTTCAATACTGGGAGTAAAAGACAACCTATTTTAGCTCCTTTAGAATGTGCCAGCATAGACACAAACACACATAGTCACACATATACACACACCTATCCATTAGTATTTGGCAATCAGTGACACAAGGAATCACCTGAGTGGATTCAAATAATACAACAATTTACCTCCTGCCAAAATTCATGCCTCTCTTCATCCTTCCTCCATCCAACACTCATTCCTTTCATCTGTAATTGCTATATTTATCTTTGACATTTGTTTGTGTACACAAACACATACACAACACAACTTGGATCTTACCTCTGCTCTTTCCATGGAAACCCAATCCTTTAATCTTTGAACTTTTATTAATCATTGGTAGGTGATTCATGAACAGCAATGTCAAAATAAAGATCAGGTATGAAATTGAACTCTCTTAATGGAATGGCTTTTAGCCTGCCAAAACCCGCACATGGACTCATACTGCACACAAATGCAGGCCCTCCTCACACATTGGCGATTTTAGACCCTTTTTAGGGGGGCTCAAGTCAATTTAAGTGTTTCAAGTGAGAGTTTGCGAACTTGTCTGTTAGTGACAGAAGACAAACAATTACAGGTTCAAAGGGCTTGAAACAGGTTTAATATCCCGTGTCGCTGTCGCCGATGCTATGCACCTGTAACCCAGTCAAGGAAAGGGTTAACAGAAACATAGTGTTGGCCAATCGGAGGTGGATGTGCCAGACTCCCGCCTTTGGCTGAGTCTCTATCTAATCTGTCAGAGGGAGAGCAGGAGTGCGGTTGTGAAGTTTGACGTTGGTAGTCCCCAGAGAAGAAGTTGGTCATTTCATGGGGCAGATTAGAACCCAAATTAACACTTTTGCAAGGCACTATGTCCGTGTCACATTCTCATTAGGGGCTGAGCCCCCCTAATGGTCTGATCCTAGAATCGCCCCTGTCCTCACACATACGCACACACAAGCATTTGTGCACAGTTTCTAAACGTGTGCTCCTGTGGGAGAGAGTGGCTAATTCTGTCTAATAGCATGGCTACCCTTCATCTTCCCACTGGGATCCTGGTATTCAATTACCACCAGTTTATACCTCTTGCTCTTCTGCTACATATTGCCACTAGCACTGACAAACTAATGGAGCATCTTATTACAGTATTTCTAACTGTGGTGTGTGCGGTGTTTTTCAAACTGAGCATGAGAAACTGAAGTATTTTCATAACTCTGTACATAAAGTACATTTCCTGCTACATGTTTATTACTGTCAGAAATAATTTCTATGAATTTGTAACGCAACAAAATCAAAATCTTGTCCATGGGAAGGAATTTTGACTGGAAACAAATTATAGCCATGTTGAGGTTGACATGGTTGATAGGAGTGCTATTCAGCTGACAAATATATAAATATATACAGACAGGTACCGTGCAGAAGTGGAACTTATTACTTCCAACTGTGGGCTGTGCTGTTTCACTTCTCCAGTTTGACTTCAGGTTTCTCTCTCTTCCTCCCCCCCCTCCCCCCTCCCTGTCTCCTTCTTCCTCTCTTGGGAATTGTATCTTGATAAATATCACACACACACACACATACACACACACACACACACACACACACACACACACACACACACACACACACACACACACACACACACACCTGTAGCACCATACACAGAAACTGCAATGCACAAACAAGTGAACTGGCTTCCTCTTGGCAGTTTTGACAGAGTCCAAGTGGCCTTTTTAAGTCTCCACTCTGAGGACTTTCAAAGGTCTGTATGAAGAGCGATGTACTTACAAGTGTGAGTGTGACTGCTCCGTACATGAGGAAGTGCTAAATATGTCCCAAGTCCAATTTGAATTCAGTTAATGAATGGAAATAGACGTTATTTGCAGACATGCCCCGTGATCAACTCATATGAAATCTGTCAACATCTGATAATGAACAGCCAAATCTGTAAAAGCAGACCGCTTTAAATAGCTGTACAACTGTCATACTGTCATGTTTGTAATTCATCAAATTCAGTCTCCAGCAAGGTGTTATAATGCAATGAAATGACACTGTAAATAAGATACATAAGACAATACCACATGTATTTATTTATTTCTTTATTTATTTATTCTTTTTTGACTAGATCATCTCAACATCAGTCTTTTGCTTATTGTAAAAATAATCATCATAATCGAGCTTTGCTTTACAGAGAGAAAAAACTACCTAGATACTGCAACTATGTAACTATTCAGCAATGAAATTAAACATCATGATCACCATTCTTAATGAGAAGACCAGGAAAAAGAACACTCTACAGAGTCATGAAACTCATGTGTATATTCACGACTAAAACTGCACCCATGGTGGAAATTAAGAGAGTGAATAAATAAATACATATATGAATAAGCAAACAAATTAATGATTGCATGAGTTTGAGTTTCATGGAACTTGGTCACAAATGAGTCAACTCTATCTGCTGATGCAAGACCTTGAGATAAGGTTGCATGCTCCCAGAAAAGTTAGTAAATGGAACAATGAATGCACCTTTAGTTAAGATAATTTTGTCTAAGTACTATTTCCAAGATCAAGAATAAACTTTAATGCTAAAACGAATGAGTTGCTTTCGACATCCTTGAACTGCTCTATCTGATCAGCCAACGTATTACAATTCTTCCTGTGAGGAACATGAATGTTTGTACCAAATTTAACAGTGATCTATACAATTGTTGTTGAGACATTTTACTCAAAACCACAAATGTGAACCTCATGGTGACTCTAGAGGGAAAATGTGTGGATCATTAAAGATTCTGGAAACTATGAACATTTGTACAAAATTGTGTGACAATCCATCAAGTAGCCTGGTGATGGCGCTAGAGGAAAAGTCAGGGGATCACTAAGTCAGTTGGATTCATCTTCCGGGGAACATGCATATCTGACCAAAATTCTACAGCAATCCATCTTATAGTTATAGAGATATTTTGGTCTGGACCAAGGTGGTGGGCCGACTGACCAGCATTGCCATCACCGTGCCGCTAGCATTGCTACACATTCTGTATAAAAAAAAACATTACATAGGTAGAATTAAATTGGCTCTGAGCTGAAATAAAACTCCCCTTTAACTGGGTCTTACTTCAGCGATTGTTCTTTTATTTCATCTTTCTTCTTCTATAATATATATTTCTTGTTTTTTCTTAGTGCTTATCAGTGTATACAAACTTAAACTATACTAATCTTTTTTCACATTGCTTGCAAAGGGTGGAAAATTGCTTCCTGAGAAACCAAGAACAAAGAAACACACATTGCCCACACAGTAAAACTGCAATAGAGTGAAAATACAAAACATTAGATTTTTTCCTGATGAAATAGACTGGCAAAGTAATTCCAACTGAAAGCCATTGCCCATACTATTGATTAAATCCACTTCAATCCTAAGTGAAAAGGCAAATGGGGATGAGAGAAACTGAGAAAATAAAAGTAAAGGGTAGATACAGACCCCTATAACACTGTGCAGGGATTGTATGTATGTCTTGACAGCCATATGGGAAACAATACATGTGAAAATTGTTGTACATTAACAAGTAAGCTTTTTTGTATTCCTATGTATAGATTGGCTTATTCTCTATTGTACTGAATACATTACAGTAGGTGTTTCATATTGCTAGATAGGCAAAAAACAAATAAGCAGCAACATAAAACTGTTGTGTTAATTATGTGTAATCTTTTGAATGTCACTGTTTTTGTGCAGTATATGAGTAAATCTAACTCTACAGGCAAAACTGGCTACTGGGAAAGCATAACTATTTGGAACGCGGCCCGTCGTGGTATTTGAATTACAGTAAAATTTAACTGTCAAGGCACAAGAGTAGTTCAACCTTTATTTCCTAGATTAGAAAGACAGAGTTCACTTAGAGTGTATTCCACTGCAGGGCACCCAGGTGCTCCGTTCTACTTCCTGCGGAGCCATAATTACAAACACAGAAGCAATTGAATCCATGCAGGGAGTGTGTGTGTGTGTGTGTGTGTGTGTGTGTGTGTGTGTGTGTGTGTGTGTGTGTGTGTGTGTGTGTGTGTGTGTGTGTGTGTGTGCGTGTGTATTTTTTGCTTCATATAACATTGACTGATAGTAATACTGTATCTTCAAAGGCAGAAATAATGAAGGTGGAGGAATTCAATTCTTGTAAGATTCTGAATCAATATTTCAAAAATCGATTATTATACTCTAGTAACTTTAGTGTTTCTCCTTATTAAATGTATAATGATGACAGAACAGAAAAGATAAAACTCTGCAGACAGTGTGCTGTGAGTGCACAAAATAGTCAAGTATACCTGCTGCCTATGAAGGTATACAGGAAAAAAATCTATTCAATCAGCCTGATCTTCAATAAAGGCAAAGGTTTGGACTCATTTTAAATTTAATTATCTCCAAAGAAATCTGGCAAGCTTGGCGGGATTCATAAAAAATGCAGATTTTAGTGGGTGCTATTGTCAGGTTTTTAGTTCATTGCACTGTGCACTCATGCAGGAAGGATTTGCTCATGTTTTGGTCTGCTGATATATAAAACGTAACTGGCAGTTTAACTATATGGCCTTAATAAAAGTTACTTTCTTAACATGGATTTTATAAATAGGTACAAAGTATGTATTTATAAATAATGAACAGCGGTCTCCTGTGTTAAAGTGCAAATTTTTGTTGACCAATCAATCTACCTTGACCTCCTCCCTACACAGACTTTTTCGCTCTATTATTGACCCTATGCGGCCTGATGCTAGCTCAACTAGCTTAATGTGTATTGCAGTAGCTGTTTATGGTGAAAACTCATCAGTTTGATGATGCAAGTTATCACATGATTTGCATTCTTCTCATACAATGACTACCCCAGATAATTTTACCTTGTTAGTGTGGAGTCAGATTTATCAACATGAATTGAAACACATCTTTTTACCCAACTGTGTAATACAATGTACAGTTTGCTGAAAATATGATTGGGAACTTTTTATAAACATGTAATAAAACACAAATCCACACATTGACCAGTCACCATAACAATTACAGTATAACAGTAAGATGATCAGCTGTTCCTGGTGCTGTGAGGATGGATCTAATCTGTATCACTGTGTAAATAGCTGTCGATGTTTGTCAGACTGCTATAGAAATAATGATGTAGTATCTTATATTTATTGATTGATTAAGAATTCACTTCCTAGCCAGCTATGGATTGAATTCTGCAAAACCTGAAGAGAGTTTGAGGATGATCTCCCAGAACCACTGTCTGTTACTTCAAATGAATGCATCTGAGAAAGGTGTGCTTACCTTGACAGTTCAGCAGTGTGTGCACAGGACCTTGGAGAGAGAGATGGCGATGGAGGCAGCGTGAGGGAAAGAAGAGAGGTCAATACTATTCATAGAAACCAGCCTTTTGGTGGCATGCCAATGTAGTCAATTGGTTAAATCATCAGCCTCTGGATCCACACATGGAACTCTACTGGCTAAACACTCCACCCTGATATTTCTCCTATTAAAGGTGCACTATGCTCCTGCATGATGTTACTTCTGTTGACGTTCCAAGTAAATTCAAAACAAAACAGAGCAAGCTCGCCCCTCCCCTCATGTTTCTGTAACTGTCATGACTAACTGACTAACTGTCACTAACCCCCACCCATCTTGTCGGTGATTGGCTGGAACGCGTTTGTTGTATTTTGGTGCACAGCCTGTGCCTCTAGTGTTTGTTTGACATTCACGACCCCTGTGTTGTCTCCCGAGACCGGGCTTTTCACAGTGTATTCAGGGGGCAGGCAGCTAGCGCATCAAGGAGAGATGCCTACGATTTGAGACAAAAATGAAATTGTGCTGAAACCATGCAGGAATGTATAGTGCACCTTTAAGTAACACACACTGTATTACAGGTAAGGGCACTGCTTCCCAATACAAAAAAACGGACCATTAAAATGTGCCCCCTTGGAGAAAAGTGTGTGTGTTGTGTCCCTTATTAGCAGTGTGACGCTGCTGCTGAAGCCATGTTACACAAGCCAGGCTATTGCTTGGAATTTAAAGTTAAGTCCTAAGCCTCAGCATGGCACAACAAATAAGTGTAGTTATCATAGTGGCTAGCTGCTTAGAATCTTATCTTAACCCTGTTTGGGGTGCACTTTGAAAATGACCAGAAATGACTACAAACTGTTCAGTGTGTAATCACAAGAGAGATTTTGAAAACAGACACATTTTGGTGGTAGAGTAGCTCTCTTTCTCTCTCTGTCTCACTCCTTTTAGAGTCCTTGAGACAGTTTAAAGGAGAATGTGTTATCTCCTGCAGAGCGAGAGGAGATGCTTCTCACTAACCCATTCTTACATACCTGCTCTGTTTGCAGATAGATAGAGGTGTCTGTGTGTGTGTGTGTGTGTGTGTGTGTGTGTGTGTGTGTGTGTGTGTGTGTAATGTGTTCAGGAATGTCTATCTGACTTTCAGCGTATTTAGAGATTGGAAATGAGTTGTTGCTTTGAGAAATGTCTCCAAGGGTGAATGTGCAAGTGGGCAGGCGCACACACAAGATAATTCAGTCTTCTACAGCAGGAAAAGTGTCATAACAAATTAAATTCACCAGAGGCAGAAACTCCTGGGCTCAATTTCAACTCAATCCTAAATCCATGAAGGAATATGTAAATATATGCGCCACACACAAATATTACAATGCTACACTGCTCTATCTAGTTGCAAAATATACTTGCATCTGGGCATCAAAGTGCTTTTACTGTAACGCAGCAACCCAATTAGTGTGTTATTTAAATAATCTGAAACCACTGCAGTAATGTTAACTTTCCCATAGCACATACAAGATTGTACTTACAAATTCAGCCATCACAGAGGCCCGTTTATGCCCTTTTTTGTACTTGTTTGCTGCATGACTGCTGCACTTTGAATATTATTACTCAAGCTGGAGACAAATCCTTGAGGTGCATGGGTGGAATAACCTGCATAATGACACATAATATAACACATGCTGCTTTGTTGTCAGCTGGATGTCTAAACATATATATGCATTATGAAATGAATTAGGTTCTAGTAGAAAGAAAGGGTTTCAAAAATAAGCTTGTTAATTTGACTACATGTTCAATATGCCACCTTTAGATAAGTAAATCAGGGTGCTGTCAGTTTCCCTCCAGTTTCAAAGACAAGATGTGATGCCATCTCCTTATTATTTAGTGGCTGCGCATTGTTGGGTTTTGAATGCATTAAGCAAAATTCCAATGAAGTCTTAAATCATTGCCGTATCATGTTTTCTTAATGACATGAAAAGCTGTCCTCACTCTCATCTCCATTAATGGAGCAGGCGTGCTCAGATAAAACGAGACTCGTTCACAAAGCTGGAGTGATAAATCTCCATGAAGGTGGGAAGTCACACTGATGACACAAGCCCAATACAACTGATTAAGCTCACGCTCAATCAGGCACACATGTAGAGCACATGTACAAGAAATATACACGAGTGAAACTACGGCACACACAGATCAACAGGCATAAATCCTTTCTAATTTCCATGTGTCCTTGTGCTCACTGCCTCTGCTCATATTTTCAATCTACTAGCTGTGTGCTGTAAATTGTCAGTTAATCATTCATTGTTAATTGGTAATTAAGCACTAAGATAACACTTTCTGTTTAATATGTGATTGATATAATTGATGGCATGGATCAAAAGTGTGTGTGTGTGTGTGTGTGTGTGTGTGTGTGTGTGTGTGTGTGTGTGTGTGTGTGTGTGTGTGTGTGTATGTGTGTGTGCGTGTGTGTGCGTGTGTGTGTGTGTATGCGTGTGTGTGAGTGAGTGTGTGTGTCTGTGTGTGTCTGTGTGTGTGCATGTCTATGCGTACATGCATGTGTGTGTGTGTGTGTGTGCGTGTGCGTGCGTGCACGTACGTGAGTACATGTGTGTAAGTGTCAGTGTGGAATTATAACCTTTTCTTCTTCATCAGCCTTCACTGAATGACTGAAAACCTTTGTGCTCTCGAGTCTGTCATATAGAGATGAAGAACTGAAGAAGAAAAAATGATGGGGATATTAATGTTTAACACAAAGAGAAAATAGTGACAGATTCAAAGGTCGATAGGAGGTGTAAATTCAAATTAAAGAGAGGAAGGGTGGTGGTAGAGGAGAAACAAGGACATAGGTAGTTTGAGGACAAAAAGAAGAAGTGGAGATAACAGAGAGGAAAAGATAGAAGGGCAAGAGGGGTAGTAGAAAGTGGAGGAAAGAATTAAGTTCAGGTAAAGATAAAAAGGTGCTCCAACACTTAAAGATGCAGCCACTGAACAGTAACCAAATACAATTGTGTGTGTGTGACTTATTTGAGAACAAACAGAAGAAGATGAGGTTAATAAGCAAGAGCAGTGATAGGCGCTATGGCTGAACAGATGAGGAAAAGAAACAACGGAAAACAAAAATGTAAAGAGCCAACTTACGCCGGCTACACACTGGATGCGTGGCATTTCTGTTGCGTGTCAGTTGCGTGGCGGCTGCGTGGCGTTTTCTATGTCTTTGCACGCCAGAAACATGTCTGACGCTGCATTGCTGCTGCTAGCCTTGTCTGTACACATGTATGGTTCCCATTGATAAACTGCACTCAAGCAGTAGTATACTTCATGTTAAATATAAATATATACTGATTTGATTACAGCAAAGACAACATCGGCAGTATTGACGGCAAAATAGGCTACAGAATATTTCGTTCTGTATTGACAGGTGCAATATTTGAAAATCGATAATTATTTATTATTATTTTTTTAAATTACATTTATGTCAAAACCTAGAGACTTTCAAACATTAAAATATCATTTATTAAATGTATTTGTGTCAAAATGACATATAAACATCTTTTCGTATTCTATTTTGCTTGGAAACGCTTCCAACACGCTTGCGTGTCATATGAAAAATAGGCGTCGGTCCTATTTCAAGCATGCACGCGTTTTAGGCGCGGCTGGCAGGCAGTGTGCAAGCTCTAACCTGTTAACATGGGAGCCAAAATAAAAACGGACACGCCATCCAGCCAGTGTGTAGCCGGCCTTAGTGATTTACTGGCTATTGTTTGATTGCCTGGGACATGCAGTGCAGCATACAGTAGCACAAAGCACAACATCTAGAGAGCAACTAGTAGACAGTAGTTAATGGTCGCTCTACGTAATTATCTTAAAGAGAAGGAGGCGAGCAGTGGCAGCAATAATAAATAATCCCAAACTTTGCTAAGTCAAGCAAGGCTGGGTAATTGGTGTGATGTTAATATTTGATAAGCCAGTAAAGGCATCTAAAGTGAACAATGATAGCGACAAGTGCCACTGAAACAGATGGGTCAAATGCCTTCTGGATGGTATAAAATGTCTAAAAATGTCTTTTGGAAAATGAAAAAGAAAAGGAATTAGGGGTGAAATGCAAATGAGGACCTTATTTTGTTGTTGTTCTTTCAGCAAGATACACATCAATGGACATGTGTGCATACAAAAGATGAAAAAAGATGGTCTCCTTTTGAACTCCAAAACATTAAATTAAAACAATGAACCCTAGGTAACTTTTTAAGTCTGTGATAAATTTAGTATGATAGAGAGAAAGAGAATTGTGTTGTAGAAATTAAAATTAGAATATTTTCCTATGGCCAGACCACACCCAGTATTTTTGTGCATGTTAGAAAAAAGCGTATTTTATCTACATATCATAGTCTAAAATAAGGGTAATTTACTGACAGGTGGCTCTTCTAATGCTCAAGATTATTCCAACAACAATTTAACCAACTTTGCTAAATTCTTCACTATCAAACACACGCACATTCTGAGATATTTGAATTTATGTGTACAAAAACAGTTGCTAATTGGACAGATACAGATACAAAGAGCACCACCTCTGCACACAGCACAGGAGACAATGAGGCTGTTAACTGAAATGAGTAAGGATCCCTCTGATGGATCGCTGAAGCCTCTGTAGTGATGCCTGTTAAGCAATTGGAGTCAAACATGCAGACACAACCCTACAACACACACACACACACACACACACACACACACACACACACACACAAACACACACACACACATGTACATTTGCTCATCTTCTGACACTCAAAACACTCCTCTGGCACTCAAATGCTACCGACTGACAGCCAAGACACGCTTCTCTGGCAGATCAAATCTGATTTACAAAGTGTGTGTGTGTGTGTGTGTGTGTGAGAGAGAGAGAGAAAGGGAGAGTGTGTCATTCTGTTAGGAAGAGACGAGCAGAGGGAGTTAGGGGTCAGAATTGTAAATTTTGAAGTGTCACATATCATGCCATTTATCTATCCAGCAACCCCTCCTCTCCTCCACACACACACACACACACACACACACACACACACACAGTATCCACCTCTACCCCTCCCAGCCATTCATTCCAATCTTCAGGATAATCAATCAGCTCGTTCTGTCTTATGCTGCTTCTTTGCTCTTGTTCCTTTTCATTTCTGGACTACATCACTGTCGTCCCCTCGTTATTAAGCAGTGGAGTCAGTCCCAGAGACTATCTGTCCCCACAACCAGACAGATTATAATTTCTGACTCCTTTGTGCTTCAGTGCAGTACCCAGACATAGTTACAACCTAGTCTTCTAAAAAATAATGTTCATTTAGATACAATTTGCGCCAGCAAATATGTTTTGTAGGAAATGTCACACTACCTAGACTGAATTTAGAAAACATATTTAGATACTATACTAATACTTTTTTTAAACCTACACTTGGCAACTAAAGCATTTTTAACTAAAAATTGTTTTAACTAACTTGGTAAAGTTAGGGAAAGAGCATGGTCTTAATATATCTTAAATATTGTTCAATAATGTAACACCAAGCATCCACCTTTCAGCTTAGCACACAGCTTAGCACACATATGTTTGAGTTGGAGCTTTCAACTCTAATATAATGCTGGATAGTTGAATTAATAATAATGCATCATATTTTAATTGTGATATTTTGTGAGTAAAATCCAAATCTGCAACGTAACCAGTAACATTTCTCTGCCAGGTAAATAGTACAATGTTTTCCTCTGACAGTGAGTCAGTACAGTTGAGTTTCTTCGGGGGCCTTCTGTATATTATTTTGGGGGGCAATAGTTCTGGAGAAAGTTGCAAGCAGCATATACCACAGGCCAAGCAATCAGCCGTTCTGAACATGTACGTTTTGAATGGGTACTGCACTAGCTCCCCTGAAGGCAGAGATCCTCATGCAAAACGAAAACATGCATACACCACCTCTGCCTCGCATCTTTGCTTTGCATGCCACAGACACACACAAACCCATACAATCTCACCACTGTAGCACAATCACACTACACTCAAGCCTATACACAAACAATTGTACATGTATGCATTTACTCTATTCTGCCTTCTACCTGTTTGTCTTAGAAATTCAAACACAAAGACATTGTAAGTGTTCCTGCAGGCATTTAGCATAGAAAGTCAAGTGGTGTTGCCAAAGGATGAGCCGTGAAATATCATGAAAGACTCAAGACTCATTTACCATGGCATGTTTGTGCACAGTAATTGATCCAAATTATGGTAAATAATAATTACAAATGTATAAAAATCACAAATCCTATCCTGTCATCATCTATTTAAACAACAGTTTTGCATCATATTTTAGTCATAGGCTCAGACATCACCCACGGATTGCATCTTTTCAAGTAGAAGCATGGCTGGTGATGAATCAATTCCTAAATATGTATGCCTCTGTCTAAAACATTCCATTCCATATACACAGTGATGTGTTACAACCATTAGCTTGCGCTGTGACTGTGGGGACTGCTGAGGTATTATAATTGAGCAAGACATCAAACAGTAACAGTTTTTAACCTAGATGCAGATTATTTTTCTCACAGTTAGTAATTTAAGGCATATTAAGGAAATATTTAATAACGGCAACAAAGCCAGAAAAAAAAGAACAGAAAAGATGGTAACTTTTTAATAATTGGGTGTTGAGTATATAGCGCAAACAAGGCTCTTGTGCTGCCAGTGACACTTTGCAGAACTTTTGCAGGGAATGTGGCAGTCTGTCGGGACACAGCCTCTAAATGCAACTCACAACTTCACTCCCTGACAACTCTCTGTAATAAACTTGTTCCTCAGTTCTTTGCAACTTCTTTCCTCCACACTCAAGGATTATAACAATAAATGATTGCTGGGAGGAAAAGAACAAAGCCCTGAATTATTAAAATATTAAATGTTTGTACTCAGTTATGATTAAAGATATTAATATGACTTTTGCAAAGACCAAGAGTATAGGCTATGCTGCAGTAGAGACTCAAATAACATTTTTGTAACAGAAGCTGAATCTGAATGCTAATATTTGGCAAAGCATGTTTGTTCAGACTGGTCTTAAAGATGTTGAGTTCTTATTGCATAGTTCCATAAACTCCAAAACACATTTTATTACCTGTCTATCTATAATTGCAGCACTAACAGCAGCCAACATTCATTGGCTTTGCTCGCAAAGGTCAGTACGCGCAAAAGCTGTTTATTTATGACAAGGTTGTTGAGGGATATTTGCAGAAAATGTTGCTTTTGCTTTGATTTGGCCTAATTGTGGTGACCTACAGATTCACAGAACTACATAACATCAACTTCTAATGAAAAAACAAGAGAAAAGTAAACTGAAAGAAAGAAAACTGGCTTATTGCCCCTGCAGAAACATTGTCAAGAATAAGCAGTGTAATACCTACACACATATAAAAGATATCTCAGCTGCAGCTTCATGCTGTGATTTACCAACACACAATATTCTCTAACAAACTAAATAGTTCACAACACTGAAGAGCTGGTGGAATGGAGGAGATGAGAAGTGACGCCTCAGTGGGTTAGCTGTCATAATCTTTAAGAAGGGTGTAAGCTGACGTCACAGTTTAACGTGATACCACCACGCCTCCCCACTTATGAATAAATAGAGCTGCGACAGCAGGTGGAAAACATAGAAATATATTGTAAAAGGTTCAGGGCATTAGATCCATCAATGACCTATATGACATACCTGGCATACTTGGTCTGAATGTTTTTTTTTCCTGACAAATATAGCCTAAACATATTGCTGGTTCTACTTAATACAGGATCTGTCTAATAAAAGTCTCAAGGACTTCGTTTGTCTGACTGCCTGCCTTTTTTCCAAAAAATAAATCCATAAAATCAGCGGTTCATGGTTTTATTACTGAAATGCAGCAAACACTGCTGTATCACAAGATATGATGCGAATTTACAACATCAAATTAGAATTATGACTGAAATGGCATTAGATGTATTGCAATCATATTGCATCAAACTGCTTCACCAAACTATTTTTCTATAATTATTATTATTATGGTTCTATCTAATTAACTAATCAAAAAAACATAACATCTTCATCTAGCTGCAGATTTGTGGTGGTGTATGTTCATACCGTGCCGCTCTGCACCTTCCAGAGTGTCTGGCTCAATGGATGTACATTGCTGGGATAAGGCCTGACATCTGGATGTCCCTTCCCTCTCACTAGCTCCGCTATCTGGACTTAGCACCGCCCAAGACTGTTGTGATTGGTTTAAAGAAAAACCAACAAGCCAGAGCGTTTTTTCCCGCTATCCCAGAAAAGATACCGTTAGGCCTGCTGCTGCTGCTCCTACTGCTGCTAGGTAGCTCTCTCTCTGCTCTCCCCCTCCCCTCTGTCTGTTCTTAATTGCAGGAGTGAAGTCTGGTGTGCGGGAGTCAGGGTTCCAGCTGCAGCTCATTCCATAATCACCTCAGCTTTAAATAATCGGTCAAACTTGCCACTCATCGTGACGATGAGTGGCAAGTTTGACCGATTATTTACTTGCCACTCATCGTCAGATCATAGTCAAGACGACCATGTTAGTTTCGCTGCTGACTCAACCTGCTTGTTTTTGCTCTTTGTGTTTTTGGCCTGTCCTGATTATATTTCTCCTGTGCCACAGAATATTGGAACCTGACTCCTGCCTCTGCTTCACTCCTGCCACCACCATCCTGCTTGCCACAACTGGACCTCACATTGGACTCACCACGGACACTAGGACTGTCCGGTACCACTCCTGCTCAGAACCCCTGGATCTGTTTCCCCCCTTGTAGACCTGGACTTGTTCTTTCCCTTTTTGAAAACCTGGACAATTTAACATTGAAATAAACCTGTTAAACCTTCTCCGGCTCTGCGTAGTTGTCTGCATTTGGGTTCAAATTCAGTTTCAATCATAACAGATACACAGCGCTGTGGAAATGGTCTGGCAATGCAAGACTACCTTTCCAGATAACAATATGGTTCCCTGGAGAGGCTTGCACGTTTAAAATGTGGCCCTCAATGAAAAATAGTGTTTTGGTCATAATGAGCACTATAAGTTAATGTCTATATAACTGTCCGAGGGTTGTTGGCTGTAAAGATGAAAGAGAGAAAACCATTCAAAAACTTGTTTTCTGATAATATGTATGTTGAAATGTATACTATAACCTGCTATATTTCAGGAAAACCATCTCAGTTAGGGACCGTTCGGTATTTATGGAAAGGACCACCGGAGGAAAATAGGGGAGGGTCATGTCTTTTTATTCTTTGTTGATGGGAGGGTCATCCAATTTTTTTTTTTGTCTAGGGGGGAGTGTCACCCAACTTTTGTATTCATGAGAACAGTAACATTTCAAAGTGGCTTGTTTGGTGCATATTTATCCATGTAGCTCCATGTAGCTCTCTCAGTCTCGGCCCCTATTGCTAGCAGATGGGTCCCTCCCTGTTTAGTCAGCCAGACAATTTGAGCTGTAGCTTTAAGGTGCTTACACACCAACCAGACGGCCGACCATCGGCAAAAAAGGCAGTCGGACTGATCAGTTGGGTCCCCGAGGTCCAAAAAATGCCTCAAAACACACTGAGGCGACGCCGACTTGAGCGTACGCTCTGCGCGTGCGCGAAACATAATATGTCTCCATAGCAGCAGGCGGCGCTTCTCTGTATTGTTTCTATTAACAGTCTATGATTGTTTCCCAGAAAATGAAAACCGGCAGCTGATTGGACGAACGTGTCACGTGGGTCTTTTTTCTCCGGAAATTCACAGCCAGACTGTCATGGCGGCTTGTTCAGAATACGATCTCATATTGTACTAAAATAGTTCACCAAAACGTGTTTCTGAAAACATTTTAAGCGAGAAATAGGCCATGCAGTTGCTGAATCTGTCTTCATTTCAGATCAACAAAGGTCCACTCACCATTTCTAGGTGAGCCCCGACTGCCCTGTCTCCGACTGAACCTGTCGGGTCGGCCCAAATGAAGGCCGACAGCTCCTCCGACGGGCAGCGGCACGGGACACACCGAACAGACTCGAGTCACCGACCTCGCCAGACGGTCTGACGGCCGATAATCGGCTCTGTGTGTCAGCACCCTTAGAGACCGTGGAATTTCCCAAACTGAATAAATCCTGCTCGCATATATAAACACAAAACTGCTTTGCTAGCTCCATCGTGTTGTAACTAAGACATCTGCTGAACAAATAACTTTATTCATTAGCATGATTGCCGTACTGTTTAGTTCAAAAACATCCAAAACACCGTACGAAAACATACCAGAAGCGAGCTTTTATTTTGAAAAGTCGATGCTCGCAGCTACATGTAGCTCATGTATGAGACGGGAGGTCTCAAGGCTGCAGCCATACCCGCCAGATTATTTGTGAAATTGTGCAAACGACAGCCTTTTCAAGGCATTTGAGAAGGAAGGAGTGGTAGCATGCAAGCTCCCAAATTGACACTTGTATGGAGTTGAAATGGAGTTTTGGATAATGTTCAGCTTCGGCAAGCTTACCTATGCTAAAATATACAATGACTGAGGAAACCTAGTGACGAGTCCATAGCAACCAGTGTTGAATTTGTTATTTCCCAGTGTCCTTTGTAGAATGGTCTCAATGTTTTATTGTTTTATTTGATATGAATACTAGTTTACTAGATGAGTAGGTAACACTTTATAATAACCATCATTAATAGATGGTAAATTGATAGTTAATTAATCTTTAGTTAATTGTCATTTAACTGTTAGCAAACAGTCATTTTACTGTTAACAAACAATGAAATTATAATTAATAATGTTTACTAATTATTAGTGGTGCTGTTGATTAACATTAATTATTGTTACACACATTATATCCCAATGATTAAAAAATGTTTGTAAACCTTTAAGAAACCATTTTTAAAACCTCTATAAACATTACATAGCTAGATGGACCAGATATTCCCAACACTTTGTTAAGGGTTACTACTTGCTTTGTAAACCATCTATAAACAGTGTCTGGATGGTTATTATAAAGTTGCAACAGATGATAATAATACCTTGTTAAATAGTTAATAAATACTTTGTAAACCATCTATAAATATTATCTGGATAGCTGTTGTAAAGTTGCGACTGATGTTTTTCATAGTTAGTTATTGGTTAGTATGTGTATGTATGTATATATATGTATTTGTTTATGTATTTGTGTATGTATATATATATATATGTGTATATGTTTATGTATTTGTGTGTGTATATATATATATATATATATATATATATATGTGTGTATGTATATATATATATGTGTGTATATATATATATATGTGTATATGTTTATGTATTTGTGTGTATGTATATATATATTTGTGTATGTATATATATATATATATGTTTATGTATTTGTGTGTGTATATATATATATATATATATATATATATATATATATATATATATATATATGTGTGTGTTTATGTATTTGTGTGTGTACACCATGTTCCAAATTATTATGCAAATTATATTTTACACTGATCTTCCTAAATAGTCAATGCTTTGATATCACATTCACAATGCTTGCATCCATTGAACTTGTGAGTTCATGGAGAATTTCTGCTTGAATTTCTTTGCAGGATGTCAGAATAGCCTCCCGGAGCTGCTGTTTTGATGTGAACTGCCTCCCACCCTCATAGATCTTTTGCTTGAGGATGCTCCAAAGGTTTTCAATAGGGTTGAGGTCAGAGGAGGATGGGGGCCACAATGTGGTTGTTCAATGAAATTCGACTTATACCCGATTGGTGACTTGAAAATTGTACTGACTGTCATTTGCATTGACTATTTAGGAAAATCAGTGTGTATATCATATATATTATTTGCATAATAATTTGGAACGCAGTGTATATATATATATATATATATATATATATATATATATATATATATATATATATATATATTATATATAATATAATATATGTGTACATATATCTGTATGTATATAGATACTTTTTTAATATAATTTAATGAAGGGCAAAACATGTATCATTGCTTTACCAAGCATTTACTAACCAATAACTAACTATGACAAACAGTCGCAACTTTACAATAGCCATCCAGATAATGTTTATAGATGGTTTACAAAGTATTTCTTAACTATTTAACAAGGAATTATCGTCATCTGTTGCAACTTTATAATACCCATCCAGACATTGTTTATAGATGGTTTACAAAGCAACTAGTAACCCTTAACAAAGTGTTGGGAATATCTGGTCCATCTATCTATGTAATGTTTATAGAGGTTTTAAAAATGGTTTCCTAAAGGTTTACAAACATTTTTCAATCATTACCAGATACCTAATATAGTATATGAGGGATATAATTTGTGTAACAATAATCTGTTAATTAACAGCACTACTAGTAACTAATAAACATTATTAATTATAATTTCATTGTTTGTTAACAGTAAAATGACTGTTTGCTAACAGTTAAATGACAAAGATGAACTAAAGATGAATTAACTATCAATTTACCATCTATTAATGATAGTTATTATAAAGTGTTACCTAACAGAGGAGTGTGATGCGTAAAATGAGAATGCAGAGATTTTATCACATAAGTCATGGCAGTGAAAAAAACAATGGCTATCTGTATATCTTTGCCAAGCGCAAACCAGTACAGAATGCATCAATACATTGTTGGGGAGGGTCATCCCTTCTTTCCATATCATTTTGGAAGGTCATCCAAAATGTATTGCTGGTGACGGGAAGGTCAGGTCTTTTTTGATTACAGATTCCAAAACTCCTCTGGTGGCCCCTGAAATAAATAACGAACAGTCCCTTACCGTACAGATCCACCTGGCTGTGCGACGCTTCTGTCGCGCCGCGCTCCACTTTATTCCTATGGGTGACGTCAAGCGACTATAACGCGCCCGCAAAGCATCCCGGGAAGGCGGCGCTGCATTTGAAAAAATGCTGCGCGTCAAAAATGCTGGCCGAGGCCCATCTTTATGCAAATTAATCCATTGAACGCGACGCGACTATCCAATAAAAGTAGATGAAAATCTTTCAAACTGACCTTTGTCAATCTAAAATGAAGACAGATTCAGCAAGTGTATGGCCTATTTCTTGCTTAAAATGTTTTCAGAAACACGTTTCAGTGAACTATTTTCGTAAAATACTATATCGTATTCCGAACTGGCCGCCATTACTGTCATTTTGAAATTCAGGAGTAGCCAGACCCACGTGACGTGTTCGTCCAATTAGCTGCCAGTCAAGGGCGTGGAGCATCAACCATGGATGTATTACGTCACGACACCACGCTTCGGTCGTGTTGCCAAAGTGGATCTGTACCGTTACAGTTACATAAATTCTAAATGGCTGGTAACTTAAAAACCTAGTTTCAGCTGGTAGTGCAAAAAAGTTTTAAGTCGAACGAGTAGCATGCAAAATGGTTCAGAACAAATCTGCTTTGTTTATTAACTGCTCAGGAATATTGTGGGCTGTTTCTGAGCTATTGTTTACTGTTATCAATATTTTATTATGTCTGAGACACAGAAATAAAAATCTTCAATTATTTCCACCAATTGACCTGAGAATGAGGACATCACCGTGGTGTACCAGGGAATATATTGATTCACCCATTTCCTCATAGCATGAACACAATCATTGTCCTGAATACTGTGGTTCATTGGGTCCAACTAATGTGAAAGATATTTTTCTAAATGGGAAAAGTATACAGACTTGATGTTAAATAGAACTCGGCACCGTTACTCACTAATTAGTTGCTTGGATGAGAAATAGATGCAGGATAACACAGACTGCAAACTGTGTTAACAGAACACAGAGCCAAGCAATCCGTGGTGATTTTTGTTGTTGTTATTAGAATCTTCATCAGTATCTTCTGTACAGAAAAATAGCCTCCATGCATGTTACTCATCTAGTGAAACAGTTCGACGTGACTTGTTTTTGCTATAACGGAATTGTTCACTGATTATTTTTCATTTTTCCCTAGTTTGTAAACACATTTAACAGGGATGTTTTAGACCATTGGTTGGTATGTTTTAGAATATGTATGTGGAGATATGTGGAATCCACTCTGTGTGTATGGGAGTGTCTCCATGCAAGTGTTGTGTATGTCAGTGTTTCCTTAGGTTGAGAGATCAGCCTATATTTCTGTCTTTGTATATCCCCAGAGCTCTGAACAAAGACTGTTAGCAGCCCAGATCAAAAACAGCCGTCAATTCCTTTAGCCTGACATTGTATGTGTGTGCATGCGTATCTGTGGTTTATATGTGTGTGTGTGTGTGTGTGTGTGTGTGTGTGTGTGCGTGTTTGAGTGTCTTTTAGGGTGTGTGAGCATGTCTCTGTGTATGCCTGTCTGGCAGGGCAGGCATGTGTGTGCACAGTTGTCCCTGCATGTTGTGCCGTCATGCCTGCTTGCCTGACCAGCCACATTCTTTTCAATATACATATTCAGCACTTTGCTCTTTTTTTCTTCTCCTCTTTTCGCTCCTCTCCCTCATTCTCTCCATTTTAGGGTGTTATTAGATAGGACAACTCTTGCCGAGGGCAATTCTCCTCTTAGCGCTCTACATCCAAAGGCATGTGGATTTTAGAAACCTGTGTGTGTGTATGTGTGTGTGTGTGTGTGTGTGTGTGTGTGTGTGTGTGTGTGTGTGTGTGTGTGTGTGTGTGTGTGTGTGTTACTGCTGTATTGTATGTACAGTATACAGAATGTATAAGGTTCAGAAAAAGAGAGTGTTTTTTTTTTTCATTTAAGGTCAGTATTACATTCCCTTCATTTTCCTTCTCTCTATATCCCTCCACCCCCCGTCTTGGCCCCGCTTTCACTTTGACCTCCCCTCCTCTCCTCTCTCTTTCTCTCTTTCTCTCTTTCTCTCTCTCTCAATAGACACACGTTCAACACGTTCTAGTTCTCACACATACAGACCCAGACACATACACACATGGTATAAGAGCCCAGGGGCTCCATCTATTAAAGGTCCGTCCATCATCACATATCATTTTAATAGGGTAGGAATAAAAAAAGAAAATGCTTACGTAGCTAAATGAGGAATTTCTGAAAACTGCATGCTGGAGTCTAAGTGTGCCTAGAAACCTCTATAAGCACTTAAATGCATGCACACGCACACAGAAACACACTGAACAAGGTAAATGTGCTCAGCCAATTATGGCCCATGAGATGCTGCTTTCTGTTGTGTATGGGTGTGTGTGTATGTGTAGTCTTTGCAGTGTGTGGCATGGTTACATGAGTATATAAGGTTTTCTACATGCTACATCTACTGCATGCATCCATGTGTTTTGATCTCATATTTATCCTTTCCACTTCTTTACTCTGTGTGTTTGTCATCCTGTTGTGTCATTGTGTCCTCAGAGCATCTTGGCTGTGGGGGAAACTGCCTCTCCGTCCTTGTTTTACAGCGCAAGATGAGGCAGGACCAGACAGGGTCATCACATATTTATTCAGTTCAATTTGAATCAATCCAGGTCAAGATCAATAAATTATTTAATGCTCAAAAAATTCACTATGGCTCTTTTATAATTCAGTTAAAACATTATGTCAATGACTAAAGCTGTTAAGTTTCTATCACTAATTTGCTTTTAATAAATTAAGGCAAGCTTCAAAGTAAAAGCATGGAATAACAGAGCGGTGGCTTCTGCTCACCTCTGTTCACTCAGCAGAAACATTGCCCCTTTCTGCAACAATTATGTTTAAACTAAATCTGATGAGTGTGGCAATAGCAAAAGGGGATATGGAGCACTAAAACCTAATCAATGCTCACTGAACAACATTGCTAACAAACCACAAGCCTTTTTTTGTCAGTTGAAAGTTGATTGTCAGTTGTTGGGAGGAATCATTGATTGTTGGAAACACAGCTCTAAGCTCTGAAATAGCCCGGGGTTGGTTAGCAATAACTTTTTGGCTTTATTCTTATTAATGTTCTTTAGTTGACTGTCTGACTTGACCACACTGTGACTCAGGCTAAACCCAAGAGTGACCTAACCAATATAGTCTCTTTGTAGGGTTCTCCTGTCAGAAACAGAGATAATGATGGTGCAGTGGTAAAGGTTTATACTTTAACTGTAAGTTGACTTTCCTCTTTATGAAGCAGAGTCAACACCCTGCCTTCTTTTCACATTGCCCCTAGATGCAATGCTGGCCTGAGCATCACTAGAGCTCAATACAGCAGTGTGGAGGACATTTCAGGGACTTTGAATATTCAGCTCTTTGAAATCAGGCCACAATATTCCATGTAACAAGCATTTTTATCTAAGATGCACTATTACAAAGACATGACATCCACACGCTGCTGCAGTCTGGCAGTTTCATTATCATGAAATGGTAAAATCATTAAGTCCTGGAAGGCAGTTGCTACAGTGAGTTAGACATATATCAGAATTGTTTTCACCCAATAAACAATACCTGAGCCAGTGTTAAGCTATTTGAGCTGAGGGATGTAGAATCAAGATGCGCACAAACTGCAGTGTGAAACATACCCAAAAAGATCTATTATAAGCCATATTGATCCATACCCAAAGATGGACACCCTGAGCAGTATGTTTGTGTTTCAGCATTACAGTCTCAAAATGGAATTTCCCATGAGAAGTTAAATATAGCTAAGCCAGCAAAATATTTTCACAAGTTCGGTTGCTATTGATGACAAAACCTATTTTTCTGCTGTGTGACATTGTGCTGTATATCTAAGATTAAATAAAGCAGTGCTTCCCTTGTTACACTTCCTTTCACCCTGTGTCTATTTAAAGAAACAAGCTAACCAAAGTCATGTTATTTATCACAGCAAAATGGTGTAGGAGTGGTTGTAGGAAAAAGGCTAGGAGTTAGTATACAAATAGTCTCAGTTGGGGGCAGGCACAAAGGGAACATACAGTTGAACTAATAGCCATTAAGTGGGTATCCATGGCAGGTAAAACCAGCATTTGAAGTTTGAAGGTTTGTCATCAGTATACACTGAGAAAGTAAAGAATACCAGGCATTTGCTTAATTCCAGTCAGTATTTACTAGCAGATTTGAATATTCAAACCAACAGCTCCACAGCTTTGGTAATTCAACACAGCAAATAATGTCAATAGAAAGGCTCCACTTAGATGTGTGAAAAAAGGCCATTACATTAGGACCTGACATTTAAAGGAAGGAAAACTAAACTATAAAAGGACACCTGTGTACTTAATAAATATCAAATACTAATGTGCTTTCTAAAAGCCAGAAGAAAAAAGCACACACATCAGGATTGTTCAGATACACACAAAGCTGTCTTGGATCTACTTGAGTTTGCTCTAGTCTACTTGTCCCTGTTTCTCTAGATCACTACACTGTTTCAATTATATACATTATAAATGGGCATCGCTACGTTTGTTGACACGTTACTTCAACCCACTTTCAATCAGGTCCATCTCACAAGCATTAATGCCCATGCCCAAACAAAATGGGGACCCACATAACAGCATTGTTCCACAGCACTGCTATTGGTCAATGAGAAGTTAAAAGTTCCCAATGCAACTTTAATAAGCAAAACATATTTTTCTCAAAAAAAATATATTTTATCTAATGATTATGAAATCATATTTCCATTATTGTGACATGCAGATCTGATAATCTTGAGATAGTTTGTTTCATATTTATGCTATGCTACGTCATTTGCATGAGACCTGGACGTTATATTCACCAGTTTGTCGTCCAACTCCAGTAGTCTTCTCCTCATTTGAGGGCTCCACCGGTTTTTCTAAGCTCTTTACAGAAAACACAGAGTTGTTCACAAGCTGCAAGCTGCTCTGTCTTTTCTCGGAGTCTCCCCCTAGGCTGCCAGCTGTTGTTCCCTAAACCGGGCTGTCTCTTTTACAGTATTCAGAGACATGTAAAATTAATTTGATATCGCCTGTGAATGGCCCATTACACTTGCTACCTGCCACCTCTCGTTGGTGTAAGGTTTTTAGCTGGAGTGACCAAGGAAGTGGAAAGGCAATGATGTTCAGTACAATGGCCACCAAGTCCGATTTTGTTCCACTCTAGCTGGAAGTATTTGAGTAGCACTTTGCATCTGTTTCTTGCAATAAAAAGGAGAGAGAAGTAAGTTCCTCCAAATACCTCTTGGCTGATGCAGGAATGTAGGTGTTGGTCTTCAGTCAGTAAAGCTGGCCACGTCTATAGGTACATACATGGCTTGCTTTTGCTTTTTGACCTGACATAGCTATTGGCATTCATGTTATTGACCTGACATAGCTATTGGCATTCATGTTATTGATCTCCTCTGTGATCATATTGTGCAGGACCACTTTGGTAAATATTTGGCCATTAAACCAAATATTCTGTGAAGGGTTAGGGGCTCAAGAGCCATCTTTGGCAATTCCAACGTATTTGTATTTAACTTCCATATTGTCCTGAGGACAATGTTTAAGGTCTCTGTTGCCACATGGTGCCGGATTGCTGCACAATCTGGTATTAAGTGCCACATGCAGAGGTTGCTGGAGACACCTGTGGTGTTGCATGCATGCTATCGTCTTGCCTTTGTCTGCATGTTTTACCCATTCAATTTCCCTATTGCCTCTTTGCATCTCTGTACTAGCCCTCGTTCTGGTGCACAAAGATATCAACCAAACAATTCCATACTGAACAATGGAAAAAATTCCACTACCACTGTCTCTACTGACAGCCAGTGCAAATCAACAAATAGCTCTGTCAGCACAGTGACATTCAATCACATTCCAATTTCCCATGAAAAGCAGAGATTTTTTAAACATTGTTCTTAGTTTTAAGGCCAGTTATAGTTTCCACTGTATACTGTTCACAGTACAAGTAGCTTAACTATCAAGGCTATCAAATAGTAGCCTTTCCACAGTTATTTTGGTATAGTGTGGAATGTTCGTTTTGAGATTATTTGAGATTAAACATGAAATAATGTTTGAAGATTGCTGTTGCTGTGTTTATTTATCTACTGTGTTTTTTTTCTGGTATTGCAGATTTTATGTAGTCAAAGTTATGGATGATGGATTTTCGCGATATCACGAGATAATGCGAGAATCGCGGGATCACATATAGCACGAAAATCCATCTTGTCAGGCTTCAAGTAATGTGTTTGTGTCTGAACTGTTTTTCGAACCATTCAGCGTCCTGTGAGGAGCTACTGGCAGCCATGGCCATGGTTTAGGTGTGACGGCCGGCCATAACTGTTCATTCAAAACAACAATGGTGGACATAATAGACAGATGGTTAATCCAATCACCTGCCAGGTATTTTTTTAACTGCCTGCCCTTTCCAAACAGTTTCCAATGATGGCTTCTCAGATGGGTCTGTGTTCCAAACCATCTGGTGCATCAGGTTAGGGGTGTGTAAGAGCTGTTTAATATTTGAGTGGTTTATTTATTCTTTGTCTTATTGTGGAATTTTTACAAGTTGTGACTTCATTTTCACTTTCCTTCCATCAGTATCAGATGGAGTTTGGTATTCAAAACTTACTAAATGTTTGCCTCTGCCATTCCTTATTTACACGTGCACTTCTTACTTATGAAATGGGTCAGAATCATGAAGCCCAAATTTCCTTGTAACTGTGGCGTGTGATCCCCTCTTCTTTAGAGATTATTTTTGGGGCTTTTCCTTTTATTTATTAGATAGTGACAGTGGATAGGAAAGTGGGGAGAGAGAGAGGGGGGATGACACGCAGCAAAGGGCCACAGGTCGGATTCAAACCCGGGCCTCTGCAAAGAACTCAGCCCACATGGGGTGCACGCTCTTACTGGGTGAGCTAGAGGCCGCCCCGTGATCCCCTCTTCTTAACAAAAAATCAAATAAACTATGAAGTCTGAGCCAACTACCGTATCTCTCCAAGAAATCGGTTGTCAGCAGTTTCTTGCTCAATCAAAGCATTTATTTTTCACTTTATAAGCCTAGAGATTCCCTTGCTGTACTTATGTATGCAGCTGATGGGGAACACTTTACGTGTCTAAGGGTACTCCTTATTGATTTCACATTTGTTTGGCAAAGTGCATGCCTGTTAAAAAAATCACTTTCCCCCCTCCTCTCGTTTCCCTTTAAAAGGATTTATTTATCTCATTAAAGCTTAGGACACCTGAAACCACTAGTTTAGAAGGGGATACTCGATGTGCATGCACAGTATGTTTGCAGAACAAGGTGAAAGGCAGAATAGAAAGAAGTTACATGATGGTAACCTTTCATGTTCTCTCTCCCTCCCTCTCTCTCTCTGTATGTCTCTCTCTCTTTCTCTCGCTCTCTCACTATGCCTCCATGTCTTAGAGTTGCTGAGTATGGATTCTATAATGAGAGAGCGGTGATGTTGAGAGGGAGAAAAAGAGAAAACTAAGCAAAGTGGGTTGTGGGGGGTTACGGGGGAGGGTTGGGTGGAGGGGGCAGTGATGGAGAAAAGGAGAAAAGAGGAGGAGCGGAGTCAGGAGATCAGGATGTAGAGAGAAAATTCTCGGTCAAGGTCTTTCCTAATGAACAAATTATCATGCGAAGGTCTCACTCTCCTCCTCCTCCCCAGCCCTCCCTCCTTGCCTTCCTCTTCCTTTCATTGTCACATGTTCTCTCTGTCCCTCCTTCCTTTCCTTTGTCACCATTCTCTCTCTCTTTTCTCTCCCTGCTTCACTAGCTTGACCTTGGTTCCCACCTCACTCAAATCCCTTATTTGTTGCCTCCCCCCCCATTTCTATAACCTTGTTTATTTTCTGCCGCATTCCTGTTTTCTTTATCTCTGTTGCTTCTCCTCCTTTCCACTGTTTGCCCCCCCCCACCCCTTCCTCCTTTCCCGAGTTCCTCTAGGCCTAAGGCAGAAGTCTGCTGCTCTCAAACCTCTCTATCAGCACATCCCTGCAATAGTCGCGTTTGACAGTAACTTTCACTGCAGAATTGCCTGATTTACCACACACACATGCACTCACACACCCATTTGTGCATGGGGCTAACCTAATGTAATCAGAACAGTCAGCAAGTGTGCACGGCTGTCCGTGTGAGTATCTTCTGCATCACTAATAACAATATTAGATCCTCATGCATGAATGCTTAATTTTAAATGTGAACGTATGCGCTAATACGACGTGAGTGTATGTGTGTTCATCTGGGTGTGTCTGCTCCCCGAATTTCTTTCCTCCACCTCTCTTGCTCGCTCTTCATTTCTGTATTAGCCCACCAGCAATGTAAAGGTCACACATTGCAGCAGCGTTTGACTCTGTAGTCTGTTAAATAATAGCGTTGCTATTTACTGTTCTCAACCCTGGCCTGACGTCTATGTGTGGCCTGGGGGCTACATCATCTCTACGGCATCACTTCAGCAGCAGCACTGCATTGTGTCAGCACACACTGGACAGGGGAACATGGTGTGGTACATGTTGTGAACCCCCCCCCCCGTTATTATTAGTAAGGAAACAAGGGGGGGAGCATCTGGGGCAAGAAAAAAGGGAGAGAAAACAAAAACAGTAGGAGAGAGGAAACAAAAAAGAAATAAAGAAAGTAATTACACTGGAGTAAACGTGTTCATTTCTGACATCAGATTGAGGATAAGCATATAAAGCAATGTGCATCATGACTTTTCTTTCTCAGCTTACAGAGTTTGATTGCTGTCAAGAGAAAATTGACTTTCTTTGTTATATATTGATGCTGTCTTTTATTTATAGTTCTCATTGTGGCCCCAACAGCAACCTCCAACCACCAGCACAGATGACAGCGGTGTCCTCTATTTCAGTAACATCTGAAGAATTGAGTTTTAAGTTTGAGTTCATTCAAAGTTTAATTTCATTTCATTTATATGCACTATTTGAAAAGTAGACACAATAATAGCAAAAAATAAAATAATAGCAAATATAGCAAAAGACTAAATCACTATTGAAAACAAAGGTGGGTCATATTAGGATGACTGCTATGTCAACCCCTTACTGTATATCCATGTTGGAGCTTGTAGCTGCCTAAACACTCTTTATCAGTGCAGTATGTATTTGCTTGGCACATGTGGTCATTTTCTATATTTAATTTGGGTACAAAGTTGGCCACTTTTGAACCTATTAGTTCTCTGATGCTGCCTCTAAACCTCACAGCTGGCAAATTACTGCTAATTGCCACTCAACCTGATATGACCCACCTGTGTTGCATTGTTTGCAGTTGTGATTAATCAGGTTAGGTCCTTTTCTAATGTATAAGTGTTTGTTTTTTTTCTTTCTCCTGTGTAGATTCATTGTTATGAACTGAGGAGTGACAGTACAGTAAAACTTATAATGGGAGTTTACTGAAATGGTTACATTTTCTGAGGCATTGCTTATTGGACCTTGAAGTGTCAGAAAATATGTTGCAGATGTCAAATACATTACTTTCTAAAAAATAGCCCAGCCTATCTAATGCTGACAGTTGCATATTGTGTGATATGTTTTCAGACATATGTACATAGAGAATTGTTGATTCAACAAAGACAAAATAAAAACACAAACAATGTAAGATTAGAGTGTGATATGTTTTCAGACATCTACCCGGCATGCATTACCTTCATTGCAACTGTTGACACTTATTAGGTTTAAATGTAGTTCACTGAATACATTAACCTGATACATAAAAAAAACTTTGTATTTGTTATTCTGAGGACACATTTTAGTTACCTTGCAGCATGTTTATCTTCCTCTTTTGCAGATGTTTGCATTCTTTTGTGAACTGCTTCTCTTTCAGTGAGTGACTCTTTCACAGCTACTCTCTGCAGATGTTCACAGGCTCCAAGGCTTCATTTAATGAGCCTTACATAGATTTTAGCAAAATAATTTATCTGTAATTAATCACACTGTGTGAGCTAAACTTTGCCATCCTCTTCATATGCACAAGGTCTAAGACATCCACTGCTGGTTGTCCCTTTTGACATCGCTCTCTCCAATTCTCCTACTTTAGGTCATGTTTAAAGAAATAGTATCACCCTATAGCACATTCCTCTGGTGAAATGTAAAAGTTATTTCAGAGATAAATTGAATTGACATTAAAAGTGTTTATGAGATCATGGCATACATGTGCAGAATGAAAGAAAAACATATGTCAGGTTGATCTTGGCTAAGCCTCTAAAAACAATCAGACTGTGCTACTCACACATGGATTCAACAATGCCTTGGCTTGTTTAGTCTTTCAGTATGTGATACATTTCATCCAAATCACTCTCTGTTTAATCTGTGAAGTCTAAATTGATAATGCAGGACTGCCTGAAATTAGACATAAATACTATGCTTTTATATTTCATCGTGCCAAGCATATGAAACATGTTTATTTGAAATGGCTACAAATATTAAATAAATGCACTCCCTCACTAAATTGAAATAGAGGTTAAAATTACTTTTTACTTTTGTTTTTTGTTTGTTTTTTGTTTGGTGCATGCGTTTGAAAAGGGTGGAAATTGCTTTAAATTACACCATAAAGGGGGTTCCCCATTAAAATGAAATTCATTGCTGCCAAGCAGGGAGAACTACAATGTAAATATAGTGAGTGCTAAACTGTCCCAATCCAGTCCCAGCCTCTAGGCTTGTCATTTGCCAGTCAAGAAGAGATATTTTATCTTTGTTTGAATTGAGCTCTCTTGTTCCCCCTCGCCTTCGTATGTCTCAGCAGCAGCCTCAGTTCAACATGTGTCGTGTTTGTGTTATCTTAAGTGCCTTTTCTCCCTGGGGCTTACGGAAAGGAAGACACAGAGAGAGACAGAACCTTTTCCCCTCTAGCCAGGGAGAAAAGAGGAATAAATCAAGGTAAGCATACTGCGACTGTGAGAGAGAGATCATCTGTGTCATTGTGTGTTTATATGTGTATCACACAATCTTGGTGTGTGTGGTTGTTTTTGATTGCATGCATGTGTATGTACCTGTGCATGTGAGTGTATTAACAGGGAGTGTGTCCGTGCCTTATGCTCCCTGGCCCAGATGACTCTGGGTAATTGCTCCTTATCTGGTGGCCTGTCAGTTCACATCACTGTGACTAAGGGAGGGGGCTAGAGGAGCGATTTATTCCCCCTTTCTCTTCTTTTAATGATCATTATGAATGATTTATGCTCTACCGCCATTTGTGTGTATGTGTCTGCATGTCACAGTGAGAAAATAGTGTGCATGTGAATGTGTGCTGCTGACAGAGTGAGTCACAAATGGACAGACTGTGCGTGTGCGTGCTTTGCGAATGCACACCCGCTCACCTCTCACTGTCCTTGGTTAATTCTGCATTCATGGAAGACACTTTTTTGGTAAATATTGTTTGGGAGCGGAACATTTGGTATGTGGGTCTCTGTGAGTGTTACT
>NC_050176.1:45184606-45212106 GCF_008315115.2 Sander lucioperca
CAGACAGATCACAACCAAACTGAGACTAGCCGACAGCTGTGAGAGCAGAATTTGATACTGCGGCACAGACACACAAACACAGACGTGCACACACGCACATATGCAGCACAGACACGCGGTTGTGTGTGCGCGTATGCACTCGCACAAACAGACTCACAGGGGCACATACACATGCTCACACTATCCAAAAGAGCCACATTACACATGAAATATTAATGGTGCAAAGCAATCAGCAAAAATGGAAATGGGGGAGACAGAGGGAAGAAGAGAGGGGGAGACAGAAAGGGGGAAAACAAGACAGAGAGACGGATGAAAGCAATATGTCTTTATTACCATGTGGATTATCAGCAAAATGATATGCATTTTGAATCATCACTTTACCAGGAGCATGATTAACCCACAGAAACAACTTATTTTCTTCCTCATGGTGTGTTTATTCCATCGAACAACAAAGCAAGGTCATCCCGGGTGCTAAAATGCCCTAATGCAGATCCATTCTGGCAACAATAAGTATATAAAAAATGTACAGTATATGTGTGTATGTGAGTGGTTTATCTGTACTTAATGCTCTGTAAGAAATGCAAAGCTTAATTTAGCTTCTTAAGCTTGGGTGACTTGTGTGATTCTCAATAAATCATTAATGAATAATTTTCACAGGTGACAGAGTGTGCGTGAGGAAAAGCTAAAAACAAAATTGGGTGAGAACAAAGAATATTGTATATGTTAGATGATGTGTGTGTGTGTGTGTGTGTGTGTGTGTGTGTGTGTGTGTGTGTGTGTGTGTGTGTGTGTGTGTGTGTGTGAATCTGAGTTAATTCCTGATGATATAGCACAAACAGGCAGGTGTGTTTGTTCTCTTAAGCACATTTCTGCCCCTTAAAAGCTTCAGGTAATAACACCATCCATCACCAGCTTGTGTGGACATGTGTGCATGTGACGCGCGCACGTGCGCGTGTGTGTGTGTGTGTGTGTGTGTGCGCACACACGTTCGACAGAAAGGTCAGAAACAGGAGGATTTTGCAGAGACACGGGTGGTATCGCTTCACCGCAGGAGTTTAATCAGAAGGAAAAAATATGCCAGCGTGTACACACACATACGCAGACACTGAGCCACACACACAAACAGACACACAACGCCCAGGACATGAACATCAGCCGAGTACATGCATTAGCGCACAGCAGTAGCTCCTTACTAATGAAGAGGGGAAACATTGTGAACGGCATGTCTAGGCAGGTGTGAGGAGAAATAAACAAATAATGAGATCAACACTGCCAGGATTACAGCACATTCATTATAGCACTTAATCTGTTCCCTTCAACCACTGACACTTTTCTTTTCCTCGTTATCAGACAAGATCATCTCTTTCTAGCATGTGACTTTCCTCAGCATCTCTTATCTTTTTCAATTATTTCATATACTGATGTTTGTTATTGTGTCATTGACTACAGTTTCACATGTGCATAATTTTTCCTTTAGCTCGACCTGGAAGCACTGATGTTCAAGTGCAACAAGGAGTTATTCAAATTGACTTCTTAAATCTGACACCAAAGCATCAACCGTCACCAGCCACCCTGAATATCATCTGGCTGGTTGACAAGTGTGCCGTCACTTTTTGAACAAGTATTTTAGCAAATTGAAATCAAATCAAACGCATATTGAGGCTAACAGTGATGGGAGTAAAGCATTACAAAAGTAACACAATTACAGTAATGTATTCCTTTTTGCTGTAACGCAGTAATATAACGCATTACTAATAAAATGTCGGTAATATTATACCTGTTACAATCTCAGTAACGTGAGTTACAATGCATTTTAAGGCAACATTTAGTGCCGTTTGTTTTTTTAAGAATTCACCAACACCGCGAAACATTTCGGCACAGAAAAAAAAGTCTGCGAGTGTTATTTCCTGTTGCTGGATTCGGTGGTTGAAATGACTGCAGAGACAGATACATTGATTACTGCAACTCCATTTTCACCTGTCTCAGCAAGTCTTCCCAGGACTGTCTACAACTGGTCCAGAACTCTGCTGCTACGCTGTTGACCAGGTCCAGCAGGATGTCGCACATCACTCCTGTTTAATCCATGTTACATTGGCTTCCGATCAAGTTCAGGATCCAATTTAAAGTTCTTGTTCTTACATATAAAGCATTGCATGGGCAGGCGCCTGTTTATATCTCTGACCTGCTCCATCCATATACTACTAACATGTCACTCAGGTCTTCTAACCAGGGACTACTGGTGGTCCCACGCACTCGTTTGAAAACTAAAGGTGACCGTTCCTTTGAAGTGGTAGCTCCGACTCTGTGGAACGCCCTTCCTATTCCCTTACATTCTGCAGTCTCGGTTGACGCTTTTAGAAAGCAGCTGAAGACACACTTGTTTCAACTCGCTTTTGTCTCATGTTTGTAATTTTGGCTTTTTTAGTCTTTTAATCATCATTGGTATTGTATTTGTTTTTGCTTGTTTATTTTCTATTTTCGATCCTATTGTATTTTAACAAATGTCTATTGTGTGAAGCACTTTGTGACTCTGTCTGTAAAAGGTGCTATATCAAATAAATTATTATTATTATTATTATTATTATTTGCGACATGGACATTTTCAGGAGTTATTACGCTGCGTTGAAGCGAGCTGTCCCATCTCTGTTCCAGAGCCAGAACCAGAGACGGTAGGCAGGGACATCTGTGTCCTGTCAGTGCCGACAGCAATGTGCCCGAGCAACTGACAGGTAACAGCATGTCGGGAATTAATGTTTAGTCTTACCACACGTAATGTCATTACATTTTATCAGCGGAAAGTAAAACTATAGTAAGAAAGTAACTATACCGTAGGCTACTTTGATTCAATTGTAAGGTGCTTTTAATTGAGTATTTTCATTTTCTCCTACTTGTTAGGCTACTTCTAGTGCACCACAATTCAGAGTCAAGTAGGCTATTGTACGTTTACTTAACTATTTTATTTTATTTTATAGCTTTAGTTACTTTGCAGATTCAGATTAATAATTTATTTTGGTGAAAGTAACTCAAAAGTAACTCAATAGTAGTGTAAAGCATTACAATTTAGAGACAGTAATATTGTAATAGAACTAATTACTCTCAAATGACAGTAACTAATAATGAATAATGTATTACATTTTGGAAGTAACTTGTGTATCAATGTATCAACTGCTGACATAAAAGAGAGCAGAAATTTCTATCGTAATCTGCATTCTATAGACGATTCCGCTACTCAGTCGGTTTATTTTCTGAAAACATTGTCCAAGATTTATGTATGCTGCCTGACAACCGCGCTTAGTTTCTGCTCCATGCATGATTGAATCTGTGACATACAGTTTGGTCTACACAGTGTCGGAATTTCAGAGTTTAACTGCAACGTGGTTTCGTGCCTGGGATAATATTTGCGCAGATGTCAATATACAGCGGTGCTCATAAGTTTATGAACCCATGCTAAAGTTGACTAAAAAGAGGAATAAAAAAATCATCTTTTGGAAATTGATCTTAATGCCTTAATTAAAAAAAATAGGAAAAATCCCACTTTTAAGGACACCAATTTTCTTTGTGAATGAATAATGTATCGTAAATAAATAAATGTTCTTCCTTAAAATACAGGGGCATAAGTAAGTACACCCCTATGTTAAATTCCCATAGAGGCAGACTGATTTTTATTTTTAAAGGCCAGTTATTTCATGGATCCAGGATACTATGCATCCTGATAAAGTTCCCTTGGCCTTTGGAATTAAAATAGCCCCGCATCATCACATACCCTTCACCATACCTAGAGATTGGCATAGTTTTATTTCAGTTAGTCTAATAGCTGGTTTGATTTGCATTGAGAGATGATCTTATGGAAAGTACCCCATGCCAATGAAGGGTATGTGATGATGTGGGGCTATTTTAATTCCATGATCTTAAAGTCCTTAAAGGTTGGATTTTTCCTAATAGTTTTTAATTAAGGCATTAAGATCAATTTCCAAAAGATGATTTTTGTATTCCTCTTTTTAGTCAACTTTAGCATGGGTTCATAAACTTATGAGCACCACTGTATATTATTTGCAGCCAAGTGTACACAGTTTCCTCTTTCCTCAAGGGATTGTGACTACAGTAAACTATGATTTCTGCTGCAAAGGATATCTGCTACAAAAGATTTAGAGTCTGCTGATTCTTTAATGGAGTCTTTTCTGTGATTTTTCTCCCCTGGTATTACTTTAGCGGTCACTCTGCAGCCATCCTTATGGTTTGACTCAACAATATTCTTATGAGATTTTGAACAATGCAAATCAAGTGCTGACATCCGTGGAGGGGGGAGAACCTGTTTTGACAAATAAAGGTGAAGTGTGGAAAGTAAAAATTTGTTCTGGTCCTGCCTTTTATTTGCCGACGGTCTGTAACTTTTTGACAGCTAGTGCTGTAGCAGTAAGTTTCCAGTGGGGTAAGCCTATGCTGTCTGCGCCAGCATGCTTGTTATTCTGATGATGGAGGGAAAGAAGGAAAGGAGGAAAAGCTTCCTGATCTTCATTAAGAATGACTCAGCTGCTTTTTCAGTCTGTCAGCATTTTCAAAGCTGATGACGTTCCAGGGGCACTGCTGGGAGAGCTATTCAACACAGGAATTGAGAGTTTAAGACTAAGGCTGCCACTGCTTGAATTAAACTATTATTGACAAAGGTGAGAGACATTGTGTGTGTGTGTGTGTGTGTGTGTGTGTGTGTGTGTGTGTGTGTGTGTGTGTGTGTGTGTGTGTGTGTGTGTGTGTGTGTTTTGTCTTTATATTATTATTCTTAAATGGATTATAAAAAGAAGCAAGAGTTGAGCATAAATCATCCCTTACTCCTTATATAAATACCAACTTTAATATGACATAAGGTTTTGTTACTTTGTTATTGCATTTTTGGTTTTTCGAAATAAAATAATTTATTGATGTTATTTTTATTATGTTTAAAAAAACAACAACACATGATCACATTTGTAAGATTAACAAAAACAAATCTGGGTAAAGAGAGTAAATACTGATTATTTAATGTTTATTTTACTTCTTAAAAGGACTCTTAACCAGCATCTGTGTTTTCTTTACTTACAGAAGGTATTTTCTGAGCTGCAGGAGGCGCTTGTTTACCGTAAACTGGGATGATCAGTTCTTGCAGCAGGAAATGACTTTGGTATGTGTTGTAATATCTGGGTGGAAATTATATTAAAATGTGGCCATTTCTTTTCTAAAACTGTTGAAAACAATCATAAGCCTTGTGTGTTCCAAAGTCTTATTCTGCATTCAATTTCATCAAAAACTATATTATAAATGTTTTAACTCGGATGGTGTGGAACTGCAGCTATACTGTGTATAAAACACTGGCAATAGACTGGATTTTTTTCACAATAATGCTGACAGTTTTACTCAGCATTATGGATGCCATTTTCTACGCTTCCCACTGCAGCAAAGCTGGCTGTATTGTGATACATTAACAAAGCAAATCAAAAGGGACCTTACTCTATATCTTGTCAGAGAAAGAATTAAAAGAATGGGAGACATCTTCATAGACAAAATGAGAGAAGCATTGGAGAGGGACTCAGAGAGATGAAGGATCACTAGGAAATAACGCAAGTAATTGAATTTAGTGTGTGTCTGTGTTTGTTTGTGTGTGTGTGTGTGTGTGTGTGTGTGTGTGTGTGTGTGTGTGTGTGTGTGTGTGTGTGTGTGTATGGGGGGGGCTTGTTTAACTATATTCATGGGGTCCAAAAACCGGGAGTCCAGTATACTTGTTTGTGGGGCCAAAATGCTGGACCCCACAAGTTTAAATGGCTGTTTGAGGGTTAAGACTTGGTTGTAGGATTAGGGTTAGAATTAGGTTATGGTTAGGGTTAGGGTTAGGGTAAGGGTTAAGGTTAGGTATTTAGTTGTGATGGTTAAGGTTAGGGTAAGGGGCTAGGGAATGCATTATGTCAATGATGGGTCCCCACAAAGATAGTGCCACAAACCTGTGTGTGTGTGTGTGTGTGTGTGTGTGTGTGTGTGTGTGTGTGTGTGTGTGTGTGTGTGTGTGTGTGTGTGTGTGTGTGTGCGCGCGCACACGCTTGCATGTTTGACTTAAGTAAGTGAGATGGTAAAAGGAAACAAGAATAGCATATGTGCAATTATGTATGTTATGGACTTATATTTCAGACCAAATTTGTTTTGTGTATGTGTGAGATGACTAGCATTTTCACTTCCTGCATCATAATTTTGTGTTGTGTAGGTGGATGCGTGCGTGCATGTGGAGGTGAGACTGGCTGAGTGAGGAAGGAAAGTAGAGCCATTTCTCTCTGTCTTTCACTGTCTCTATAGGCTCACTTCTGAGATTCTGAATTCACGTATGAATGACGTATGAATCAGAATCACAGTATATATTGCAATGAATTAACAAATATGGTTGAGGGGATTTCTGGCACATTTCTCAGTAAAATATAAGAGTCAATTTGAAAACTTGGAAGGATCCACTCCAATACCATTATGGCCCTGTATAAAGATCTAAAAAATCATTTTGCTTAATAATTGAGAATTTAAAAAGCCTCTGTGAACACAGAAGCAAGAGGAAATTATTCAGCCTTTTGGAAATTAAAACATAATATGATTATGTAAAATAGAGACAGTGGTGGTTTAAGTTAACAGTAAATGTTTTTCTTTATCTTTCACTATTGAAGAACTTGCCAATAAAATTATATCAAACATTCCAATACTAAAACCAATTTTCACATGAAAGCACAACTTTGTTTATAGAAGTTACAGCAGTAATAAATAACTTTACTTCAAGCAACACAGCTACTTCTTTTTACCTGGAATCGGCATTTCTTTTTTATTTGTGCCTTTTGTGCCTTCATGAAGCTCAGCGTAAGTTCAATCAGGAAGACTATCTTTATGCTTCATTCGTTCACAATTCTCTCTCAACCACTACTCCCGCTTCTTCTTAATCAGCTGATAAAGCGTGTTCACTCTTTTAATTAAACCAATCAAATTTTGCCATGATCTCCACCAGCCAATCATGTCGCTGCTGTCAAACTTTAAATTGGTTCTCTTCTCTGCTGCTGTCAGCCGTTATTGTAGGCGAAATTGTCGCGGCCCTCCTCCACCCCATTCACCTCCAGTCATCATATCCAGTGCCCAGGTTGAGCTCATCAGAAGTCCACTCCTGATCACATCCAGATCTTTAGCATTCTCATCATCTTCAGAGGGAAGACAAGTCAAACTAACTGTAGGCTACAGGAACCTATGGACTGTCAGTAAATGTTAAAACATGCACATATGACTCGAAGCAAACCTCTTCTATTATGATTTTACTTTGACTTTGTTCTTGTAACGGCGGATTTCCACCAACTGCGGAACGGCTGCGAATCGGCTCCGCTGCGTGTCGGCTCCGTGCTCCGCCGTCCTTCAATACCCACCAGGTCCATATTTGTTGCGGAACGGCTGCGGCCATGAGTGACAGCTGAAGTCACTAGGATCCACGAGATCTTGCGAATTCACGTATGATCGCACGATATAATAGGATGTAGTTTCTATAAACAGAACCACAAAACCAACAACAGTTTGTTTCAATTCCGACTTCAGGCCTGTCTCCGCCAATTATGACGTTTTCAAGGTGTAGTGCAGGAAATATGATCCGCCGTGAGCACGGTGATTAACCACGGTGAAAATTAACCGGATGTTTTACTTTGCTTCTGTGCTTGACTTCCTGTCCCGCACTATCTGCCCTGTGGTGAATTGCTGCGGAGCTCTCCGGCGTCTGGCAAAAATAGAAGCTCTGCGTATCTGCTCCGGAGGTCTACGGATCGCCGGAGCTGGGACGGAGTCGCAATGCAGCCATTCCGCAGTCAGTGAAAATACACACATTGACTTTTATGGAAACCTATTGACTTTGTCACCGTTCCGGAGCGGATCCGCAGCCGTTCCGCAGTTGGTGGAAATTGGGGGTAACATTATGACTTAATTCTCAAAATCTCAGATTATTCTTTTTTTCTAATATGGCCCTAATACTCTGTTGTAGTTAACAGACTAGAATCCCCACCACCCCATCACCCCCCAAAACCTACGTCTATGCTGCAGGTGAAGTTGACAATGATGAGAACCTGGCAGACCAGGATAAGGTAGAGGCACAATATAGCCCACCTGACCTGGAATTCCCTGTAGGTAGTGGTGGAGTCTATGCAGTCGTTCCATCCTGCTAAGTGCTGAAAATAAATCCCAAAGGGAAACTCCTCATAAACATTCACAGTGGTTTCAGCCACTGTAGAATTTGTCTTTGGCCTGGTGCAGATTGTTTCTGATTTGTCCACTGGGAGAAAAAATACATGAAAAAATAACTCAAAATCTATTCTCCAAAAACATAAAAGGTAAAACACCAACTAGAAAACTACTGTACATGTCGCCCAGGGCAAACCCCCAGAGCATAGATCAGAAGAATGTGCAGGCTGTGGGAACAGCGCCATAGGTTTATTTACTATCAACTCAACAGTAATCATCTACCCTGTGTACTTTTGCTGTACACATAAAACACAAGTCACAACTTAATGTATTTAAAATGCCAAACTACTAATAATAATACAAGTATAATAAAGTATTTCTTTTGCTTAAAATTCAAAATTCAAGTAAACAAAAAATAATTCCCCCTCCTCCCTTTTGGTGGAAGTATGCACAATAGTCCTTAAACAGGTAGTACAGGGTTACTGTACACTCTTGTAAAACAATACTTTCAATTGCCACCTTGAAATGTCAGTAATACTCATTATTTCTCAAATATTCAAGTATCTCAATTCACTCAAATACTTTAAATATTTAAATATTGCAAAGTCTCAAATATCAACTAAATTTTTTCTTTAACTCTAAAATGTCTTAAATACTCAAGTATTCCAAATACTCAAATATTTCCAATATCCAAGTAATTCAAATTTAGGTAAATACTGTCAACTTGCCTTAAATGCACTTTAAGCATGCAGACATTAACTCATCTGAACCAATAAAAGGAATTAAGCAATGATCCAGATACCTGCTGCACACTAAGGTAGACAAAACCAAGAAGCTGGCAATCCCAATCAAATAACCCCCTGTTGCAAGCCTGATCGTAAACTGGGTTACTCACCCATCAGCAGTTGCTCTCAGTCCTTCAACATTACGGCTGATGATGGTTAACTCCTTTACAGGCAGCTCCTTGGCATTTGATGAAGAAAGTATGTACTTCGCAAATGTCCAGAAAGGCACTAGCTACGCGTTAGCATTGCAGCTAGTACTGCTAAAGCAGTCCGATGTTCAACACGTGCTAGCTTAGCGTTAGCATGGCCAAAGGTTTCGCTGAGAAACCCAACACAAAAACTCCAAGCAGTCTGAAAAAAACTGACTAAACAAAACATTGTTACAATGCAAGACTAAAAATGTGCGTGTTTGTTTTTACAACCTCACCATGTGTAAACCCATCTATCTTTCATACAAACTAACTCAGCTGCATTGAAAGTCACTATCAGGGGTATAGGCGTAACAACAGTGATGTATGTAAACTATTTACAGGGGCATGTAGGGACATGTGCAGAGCTAGTCAGCAGTCAGTATACAACAACAAAATGCAAAGAGGATGCAGCGGTACAAGATGAAGCTCAGTTTAAATAGATATGAACAGGATAGCGTAGGAAAGGAAAGTATTGACACACTTCAAAAATCAATATTTTAATGAAATTAATTGAATAGTACACAAGCTGGCCATATTAGGTTGCAGGGCAATTAACAGTATTTGTCAACCATCTGTACTGCAAATGTGTCATATCCCTGTTGGTTAGTTTCAGCTTGCGACTGCTGTTCCTCTTTTGTCATTGCAGTTTGCCTGAGTTGGCATATGCTGTCAAGATTTTAGAGACTCTTCCCTTGGACATATTAAATATTTCAACAGTATGTTTGACTGATACTACTTAGAGCACAATTGATTTGGCCTCTTTAGAGCTCTGTTAGGGACTGTTTGTTTTTTATTTAAGGGGCTACCGGAGGAGTTTTGGGATCTTTAGTCAAAACAGACTTGACCCTCCCTTCGCCAGCAATACATTTTTCTCCAAAATGATTGGGAAAATAGTCATGACCCTCCCCAACAATTTATTGATGCCTTCTGTACTGGTTTGCTCTTGGCAAAGATGTACAGATAGCCACTGTTTTTTTACAATCATGACATACATGACTTTGCTTTCTCATCTTACACATCACACTCTACCAAGATGGTGGCCATATCAGTAGATTTACTCACTAACATTGTTAGATCTAATCTATTTTAAATCTGTTTTCTTTAATGTTTCCTCACCGAACAGGGTCTGGAATGGGTCCGTATATTTCTTGTTATTTCTATATATTTATTTAAATAGTTATCTCAAGTTTGTGTGTGATTGATGTGGGTGTGTTTGTGTATTTGAGAAGTTTTGTATTTTGCACTTTTTTGGCATTTTTCTTTGCACTTTTCAAATGGACCTAAGAAAAACCCACAGACATATCTGTAGAAAAAAAAACATATAAAATCCATTCATTTATGAGTCTTTTGGCTTCTGGATTTTTTTCTGTAGTAAGCTGAGACATGTGGCTATGGCCTTGTGTTGTCTGTATCTAACCTAGATGTGTTTGCAGCAGTGTATTTTAGTTATTTTACAGATGTATGACTTGGACAGAAATCAAAAACCTCCATTCTAGCTAACTCCATTCTAACTTTGTGTCAGTAAGGCCTAGAATTAACCTGTAACAAATACTTGAGAGTGTTACCTTTCCAATGATATCAGGCACACCCCAGAGTGTCAAAGTATATGGGAGCTGTACCACTTTTAATTTGGGTATGCCGTTTAGACCAAAAAGCATGGAATTTCAAGCGTTTTTTAAGAGGTTAAACAGATGTTTTGTTTCATACACGTCTAATATTTATTTTGTGACCTTGCCTGAACCTGAGCATTCACGATACCTTAATAAACTAAGGTTGATTGCTGTCATGTCCCCTCAGTCTTCCCCCATATCAGTAGATCAATGATCCAACACAGTGGTCGCATACTGCTTATGTGGAAATACATATCTGATTAAATCACTATTGTTAGGTGTCGTCTGTAGTTAATCAACCTGTTATTAATGACCAACTGTTCGGTCTATAAGCTAACATTTAGTTGGAGACGTCAGTCTGATGCTGCTAAACTGTTAGCAGCCTTCCACCAAAGCTAAGGTTAGCTATTCATCAGTAGTAACCAGCATCATTTACCACACTGAGAATGTTCTTATGAGCCTCATATATCAGTGTGCAAGTCTTGATTAACCCGCTACACAACAGCTTTTTCAGCATTTTCCTGTTTCTCTCCTGATGTGACAGCGCAATTCTTCCCTCTCATTGGGAGCCTCGGCGATGCCAGTCCGGTCTGGCCCGGAGCCAAAGCCCCTCTATCATGATCTATTTTAGGACATGGCAAGTGACAAATCGAAGAGCAGGGGTTTTGGATGTATTGTTGTTGCAACAAACTACTCAGCAACTTTTTGGCATAGTTATTAATTTAAAGCGGTTTGTTTAAATTAAAAGTTTGGAGCGATTTACATTTCCTTTGTCGTTTACGCTGTTGTTGTCTACGGGATTGTTTCCCCCCAGAAAGGGGCGTGGTGATAAGACCTTCCCTCAGATGACCTATTGCCTAACGTTTTTTGTTGGGTCAGACCCATCTGTTAGCGATGCGGGGCCAAGACTGACAGCTACATGGAAAAATATGCACCAAACAAGCCACTTTGAAATTTTGCTGTTTTCATGAATACAAAAGTTGGGTGTCACCCCTCCCCCCCAGACTAAAAAAACGTTGGGTGACCCTCCCCTCAACAAAGAATAAAAAGACATGACCCTCCGCTATTTTCCTCCGGTGGTCCATTTCATAAATACCGAACGGTCCCTTACAGTAGTTGTCTCATGTTGCTTTTAAAAGACATCAAACTGCTGATTACAGTACCAGGCTTTATCCTAATTGGCATTCCACCTAATACGGCCCACCTTTGTAGCAGTGTTTGCAGTTGTGATTAAGCTATTCTGCAGTCAAATTTAATAAAGTGTTTACATGGGAAATGCATGCAGGAAATTTTTATCATTATTATTTATGGAGCAAATTGACCATGTTGGTGCTAATGGTGCTATACAGTACCTGCTTCTATCACAACTATAGGGAGAATGGGGGTCATGGAGGATTGATTCAACCTTGGTCATCATCCTACTCTCAGAAACTACCTCTAAACAATCAGGACTCAGGCCTACAACAGAGCTGGCGTTCTTGACCGACTTATTAAGCCATTTACCTTTACCAACCTTGAAGCTGCCTCTTTAGCACATCATAAAGAAGCTACCAGCTACTGAGTATATGTTAAAGGTATTGTACACAGTGAAGGACATACTGTAAGCTTCCTGCCTACTCTGTAATTCTCTTTCTGTGCTCTTGATGTATTGCAGAGGATAATAAATTGATGCAGTTAAATACCCTGTAATAAGACATTATATGTGCAGTATAACTATTTCACAATAAAATCATTGTTAGGCATTACGTTTACCATCCCTTCAGACTAACCATTCAAAAATTGACAGCATAACAAACCTTCTTGTCTGAGGTTACATTTACATTGCTATGTTTTGGTTTAAAAACAAATATATTTTGCTATGTTTACACCTCGCATTCACACTGCGTTTTTAGAGACCATAAACTGGAGAAATATGAAAACTAGGGTTGTCAATCGATTAAAAAATGTATCTAATTAATTACATACTCTGTGATTAATTAATCGAAATTAATCGCATACATAATTAACGGTGCCTGAACCGATACTTTTTAAGAAAGTAAAAAAAGAAAAGAAAAAAGAAGAGTACTAAACAACAGCCGGTGACATTAAAGAACGGCTTGTTTATTGCTAAGGCCATATGGTCAAAATTAAATGATTTAATAATAATGTATAACAATAACAATAACTTATTTCACTAGTAAATTGCTGTTGAACGACAAAAACAACCACCAGATGGGAAAATAACATTTACAATAACTTAAAATGCACCACGACGCTGTAGTTTACCAGTTTCATTGAACGCATCGTCTGTGTTGTTTTTCCGATGGCAGCTGCAGATTGTTACATACCGGTGTTGAATCCTCTACAGTAAAACACAGTCAAACTTTACACCGTTTAGCGTTAGCTGTCAGCATTTTAACTGTGTTTAATCCAGCTACTAGCTAGCGGTAGGCTAACGTTAGCTAGTTAGCTAGCGCTTACTGATAGCTCAAGCTGGTGTGCCATTTGTGTATTATATTTGTAACTTACCTTGATATGTTTCTTCAAATTCGATGGTGAATTTTTGACGGCCATTTTTTTGCAATCTTTCGGGAGGCAGAGTAGGCACTTCATTCTATATGAATTATCTTTCACTCCGACAAATGAAAACATGGACTCTAAGTAGGGCCAGGGGTGGTCTCCTTCCTCACCCTCACCACCACGATCACTCAAAGTTGAAAGTGTTGAAGGTGGTGTTACTGGTTCGTCCATCTTGAAACTACAAAGCTCAAGTGTTCTCAATGCAGACAGGCAGTAGAGCGAAAGGCAGAACGGGAGCATGCACGGGCTTCTTATAAGACAGCTTGATTCACTCAATGATGAACCAGCTTCATCAAACCTGGTGACAGAGCCATGTACCGCTCTGGCAGTGATAATGTGGGTTTGGAATGATTCGTAACATTTTTATAATAGCAACGAGCAGAGGTGGGACAAAGTCATTGTTATGCAAGTCACAAGTAAGTCTCAAGTCTCAGTCTTTGCCCTCGAGTCCCGAGTCAAGTCGAGTCAAAGATGAGGCAAGTCCCGAGTCGAGTCACAAGTCAAAGCCAACAAGTCTCAAGTCGAGTCCAAAGTCCTACCATTTTAGTTTCGAGTCATTTCAAGTCATTTCAGTTTCAGTGTATGCAATATTAAGAATATTTTCACTGCTTCAAAAGTCATAAGAAAGCCCTTTCTCTCAAGAAACTGAAGTCATATGCTTTATAGCAGTGGTTTTCAAAGTGGGGACGGGGACCCCTGGGTGCTGCGAGGGAGTGCTAGGGGGGCCATGGCAAGTTGGCATGAAAAGTATAGCAAAACAAAATAATTGAATAAATTAAATAATTAAAGTAAACCAAATTAAACCAAAAATAAGCTAAACAATATTCCCATTAGTTAAGAACTGCACTATAATAATCTATTGCATCTCTGAACATTACTACTATAATCGTTATTATTTTATTTTATTACATGGCTTGGTTGAATTCCAATGTAGAATGCGGCCTGTTATTTCTTGATAACAGACCGCTGCGAAGTATAACAGACCGTTGCCATGAAAAACAGAGCGTTGCTATGGACGCAGTTCGGTTTAGCGGAAGCAATACAATCGTTTTTAAATCAATATTTTGTGTCAAAGTAATGATTTATTTGATAGGTAGCCATGTAATAAGCGGGATAATGTATAGCGAGGCAGTAGTTATAGCGAATACAACCCCTGATATGAAAAGGGAAGGCTAATGGTGGATCTACTGTGACTGTGTTATGGTAACGTTACTTTAAAACGGACGTTGACATGATGTTGGCGAGGTTTTCCATCTGAGTGTGCTACACTCATGTACCTCATATAATCAGGGTTCAAAAATCCCTATTTTTGTAAGCATGAACCAGCAAGGGAGACGTGCGTTTACTGTTTCGTTGATACAGTAAATATACAGCAGCTAGTATGTTACGGTACATACATCCGATAAGGTGCTTAGCATTCGTTCAAAACTTACCTTTCTTTGTGCAACTTAAGGTGTCGAACAAAGTTGGACGTTGTGGCAGCTCCGTCTGTAATCTTCGACCCGCATGTTTTGCAAATTGCAACTCTTTTTTTGTCGACTACCTCGTAATTGTTATAGCCAAACGAAACTATCTTCGGTATCATTTTGCCAACTGGCGCGTTGTTGCTTGTGCTTCATTGGTTGTCTTGCAATGTGCCTGCTTAGATGCTGTCGAATCAAAACAACGTGGGACTACAGTGATTGGATGTCGTGCAGGCAGCGCGCGTGCTCTCTGCATGCATACAGGTGGTGCACATTTTTTTCACAGATGCAGATAAACTGAGAGCGGCGCGGCCGTGTGAACATTTTCTTCCCCAGTTTTCATGGGAAGTAGCAAGTCTTCTCGAGTCAAAAGGTGCAAGTCCAGGTGAAGTCACAAGTCATTGATGTTAAAGTCCAAGTCGAGTTGCAAGTCTTTGTACATTTTGTCGAGTCGAGTCTGAAGTCATCAAATTCATGACTCGAGTCTGACTCGAGTCCAAGTCACATGACTCGAGTCCACACCTCTGGCAACGAGTAACGATACAGCACATAAAAAAATGTATCGGGAGTAAAAGTATTAAACTCATCGAAAATATGTACTGAAGTAAAAGTGGATGTAGGAGAGAAAAATAATACTCCAGTAGAGTACAGATACAGCATTTTAGTACTTAAGTACAGTAGTGAAGTAGTTCTACTTCGTTACTATACATCTCTGCAGGAAATCTCTCGTCTTATTTTTCGCCATTGCTTTCACTGCTTTTCAGCTTTTCTCTTCTGCAACTAAAAGCTATGGCAACACCAACCATGCTGTTTCCTGTTTACATCGGCCATGCATGCTCATTATATGTGAATGGTCATGAAATATGCAGTTTGGGCGTGTTAGTTTAAACAGAAAATATTTTTGCTACTGTAGAAAACTCTTGTATAAACAGAGATCATTTTGTGGCTCAAAACGCTGCTTAAAAACCAAAACGTTGCAATGTAAATGTAGCCCAATCCTTTTGGTGCTCTGTGATCTGAAGCACCCCTTTATAAATCTGCCTAACCAGCACCACTGTCTTTATTCCACTTCTCACATTCTGCTATTGTAACCCATTTTATTTCATTTTTTTCCTTGGGAAACTTGGCCTGAAGACTTCAACCAGACTTTGTCCCACCCTAAGTTATATCTCTCTGAGCTCCATCACTGCCTGACCTCATGCTCTCTATACCCCAGTCATTGTCTCTGTTTTTTTAACTTCTAATTTCTGAAAAACTGATAGTAGGCTCTTTGTATCCTCTTTGGTGGCACAGACATACCAAACAGTCAGTAATTCTGTGTAGAACTTAACCAACAGTTATACTTCCTCCTTTTGTACAAAAGAGTATTAATAGGCTTTCCACTTAGCTTCAACCTTGGTTGGAAGGAATTTGAAGGCTGCCACAGCCATCACAGTTCTGAGTAAGATAAAGGCATGCAGAGATGGGGAGCTCCTTTTCAAGTCAGCCCTCATCTCCACTGTTTTGAGCATGTTTTGCTCATGGTTCTTGGGGTTTCCAGAGCTGAAAGAGCGCACATCCCTAGAGTTCACCCATGGTGATTGTCAGGGTATTGGATTGGGCTTTTCCCAGCCTCATTTGCTCTCAACTACCTATCAGAAAGCTGTTGATCCCATGACAGATGGAGGCAGGCATGGTGAGTTGGGAGAGCTTAGTGTGAAGCAGTTCATGGATCAAAGCGTTGAACGCAGCAGGATCCTTCCATATATCCCTGGACGTGTATGTGTACTGTATCTACTGGTCTGTGTAGGAGGTGAATTGAGAGGATCCAGTAGGTGGTCTGTGATGTGATTCAGATGGGTCTACAAGACTGTCAAAGGTCTTTTTGACCACTAATGTCACAGCGACAAGCTTGTAGTCATTACGGCCTTTGATACAGAGTCTTCCGTGGATAGAACTACAGTTGAGAGCAACTAATTAGAGGTTTTATCATTAGTGTTAGTGCTCTAACAACCAAATGTGCCAGAAGTACACTACAATTATAGACCCTCAAATCTAAGAGCAGAATTTCATGTGTGTGCCTATACCAAAACAGGAATAAATAAACAATAAGCAATGCTTCTTTATGCTGCTTTTTATGTGGAAAATGTGAGGAAACTGAAGAATGTTCAATGAAGTAGGAGTTGAAGATATAGATTGTTAAAACTGTAGGTGAGTGAACTTTGTAAGAGCTGGTTGAGTTTCAACTGCGCTGGAGTCAATTATAAAATAACACTCACTGACATCAAAATAAAATTGATTATAAAATAATAGTCTTTCACTCATGTCACATTACACTATTTCCTAATGTTACCCCCTTTTTTCAGTCACTGATTGCATTAGTTTCTCCTGCTCACACCTCTAATGTTGACAGTCCTGATTTCAGTTTAAAATATGCTTAATAGGAATAGTAACTTGCAGCAGTTAGGTGAGGAAGCAAATTATTAGAATATATATAGATTTTTTTTAAAGCACTTGATCACTTAAACATATGCATGGCTGTTAATATATAAAGGATAAGACATTCTACATTTAAATTTTTTTCAAAATTCCAATAAAAGACCAAAACCAACTATGAATTCATCCAACTTATAAGTATCGCCGGTATGGCCAAACCATGATATATTTGTTGCTTCTGTGTCCCAGACCTTCATTGTTATCCAAAAACTATTAAAAACACACCAATGAACCACACTGTTGCACTCGATGATATGTTTGTTATTATGATGAACACGGACACTGTAATTTATTTTGAGTCAATCCCTCATACACCGTCCTGCTGTTGTAAATATCACTAGAACACCAAATGTGTGTTAATCTGCAGCTGCAAATAGTTACCAGCAAAGGACTTGTTGATTTGTGACCTGTTTACAAAGACTTACACCTTCAGTAGGAACCAATGGGCTTGTAGCTGAGTGCCACAGAGAGGGGAAGACAGAATGTGTAGTGATACGATCTGGTACATTGTTGGCCATGGGATCAGTGACAATAAGATAAATATGTCAATAAATAATGGCAAACGTATCCTTTAAGTTAAAAACAACTTACATAACTGTGGGATTCAGCCCATGAACCAGAAACTGATGGCAACATAAAATGACTGGTGCTGTTGTCTATTCAACATTCAAATATGAAAGTTGTTCCTTTTATCAGCAGTTTGAGATCAGGGTACTGAAGTGGAAGTTGCTACAAAAAAGAGCTTGTCTAAGCTGCTCTGATTTATAATTTTTTGCTACCCTAACCCAACAAAGAGGATCAAAAGTCAATAGATGGATGGATGGATGAACAGTTACATATCCACAAGTGCATTATCTAAGACCAATGCCTTTAAAGAGCCTGCAGAATGAGCACAAAATGTCTTCAGTATATCTGGCAAACTTGATCCCTATCCCTGATACTTCACTTGAACTTGAAACAGTTGCAGTTGCCAAATGCTATCAAATATGTATGTCATGCTTGTCTATTTTCTCCGCTGTTATCCTTGTAGACCATGTGGTGAAGCAGTGATCCTCTTTTGTGATGGCACAAACATTAGATTAGGGTTTTAGACTATAACGGCTGTCAACCCAGGTTACGTTGTCTCCAAAGAACATCCTGCCAGAACACACACAGGCACAGACACAGACACAGACACAGACACACACACACACACACACACACACACACACACACACACACACACACACAGACACACACACACACACACACACACACACACAACTACACACACCACTGTTCACCTTTCATTCAATATGCAAATTGAAACGGCAGTTCATTTGCTGATGAAAGAGGATTCATGCTCAATTATATCTTAATGGGTTGGATAGGTTAACAGCATGCTCAGGCCAAAATATTTATTTTAGATGATTTTTTTGCATTAGGTCAAATCTAAAGGCCTCAACAAAATCAACTGAAGTAAAAGTGAACTGACCTGACCCAAGCTGAAGCTCTTTTTTCTAAAACTGTCTCTCTCTCTTCCCTCTGCTTAAAATTCACATGCATGCTAATGCGCGCACACACACCACAGGGCAAATCCCGCGATTGATTGAGAGGGAAATAAAAGCGCGCGTAGGTCGAACGACAGACGGCGTGTGTGCGCTTGGATACTGTGCGTGTCAATGCCTCTGGAATGCATATCGGCCCATCAACACACGCGCACACACACACACACACACGGGCGATTTTAGACCCTTTTTAGTGGGGCTCAAGCCAAAAATTCATCAATGTTTTTCAATTCAATTTTTTTTTTAAATCAATGTTTGTGCTTCAAGTTAGAGTTTGCGAACTTGTCTGTTAGTGATAGAAGACAAACAATTACAGGTTCAAAGGGCTTGAAACAGGTTTAATATCCCGTGTCGCTGTCGCCGATGCTTTGCACCTGTAACCCAGTCAAGGAAAGGGTTAACAGAAACATAGTGTTGGCCAATCGGAGGTGGATGTGCCAGACTCCCGCCTTTGGCTGAGTCTCTATCTAATCTGTCAGAGGGAGAGCAGGAGTGCGGTTGTGAAGTTTGACGTTGGTAGTCCCCAGAGAAGAAGTTGGTCATTTCATGGCGCAGATTAGAACCCAAATTGAAACGTAACCAACTAAAATTGCTGAATGTTAGAACATTGTGTCAAATTGGTCGTTCATTACTGTGACTTATAAATTGTCAGGTTTAGTTCCATCATAGTGTTAATAGTGTCAAAAAACGTTAGCTGACGTTGCTGTTCAGTAGCTAGCTCAGAGATTATCGGCTAATGAATTTACTGATTTAGCGGGGGGGGGGGTTTAACACTTTTGCAAGGCACTGTATCCGTGTCACATTCTCATTAGGGACTGAGCCCCACCAAAGGTCTGATCCTAGAATTCACACACACACCTCCTGGTTCCTCCTGAAGATGAAAAAGAAAGAAAAATGGGGATAAGTCATGTGGAAAGGAAGAGAGAGAGAGAGAGAGAGAGAGAGAGAGAGAGAGAGAGAGAGAGAGAGAGAGAGAGATGTCACCTCCCTCTGCAGTTTGTAAGTCTTTGTTTACTCTCTACCAGCCATAAACTATTCACTAATAGCTGGTTCACAGAGCTCTCTCTCTCTCTCTCTCTCTCTCTCTCTCTCTCTCTCTCTCTCTCTCTCGCTCAATAACATTATGTTGGGGGAAATCCCTACTTTCTAGCCAGGCTGGGCGGCACAGTTGTTCCTGAGTGGCTAGGAAATCCGAAATGCAGAGGTGGTTTAACAGAGCGGCAGCGTGGATGCCCCGGTAGTGTTCAATAGCAGCGCACAGACCAATGCTGCATTGCGCTCCTCACCGAGCAGGTCGGTCCGCCGAGAGACATTCTCACAGCAGTGTGTATATGTTTGTTATGAGCTGGAGGATACTGCCAACAAAGAAAGCATATGTGTGTGTGTGTATATATATATATATATATATATATATATATATATATATATATAATATTATATAGAGGCCTATAATATAGATATTATTATTATTTATTTATTTGGCTTGTAGTGGAGTATAGTAGGCTACCATTAGGCTGGCCATTAGACAGTGCACTTTGTGTACCACCTTTAGTATAAATTACTGTGTGCCGTGAACATCATAGCAATTTCCCATAGTCTACGTAAGAGAGTACTATGTGACAATTTATGTCGCCCTCAGAAAAGAATGAATGAAGCCCTCTACACTTGCCCCGGCAAAATAGCTGCACCAGCAGAAAAATGACTGAGCACTAAGCTGACTTGTATTAAAGGTAGATCACTCTCCTTTCTTCCCGTCTTTCTTTGTCCTTTGTATGAATGTGTGAATAAAGATATTTTCCCACCAGGAGCTGTCAGCAGCCGGGACACCAAGCCATTTAATCTTCCTATATGACAGGGGGAGGTGAGGTCTGTCCCCAGTAACTGACATACACACACACGGCGACCCAACACCGCCTCTGCTGCCTCTCCCGTTACAGCTCAGCGATCGAGTTACGCGGCCGGGGGAAATGTTGCAGTAGCGAGGAGAGAGAGAGAGAGAGAGAGAGAGAGAGAGAGAGAGAGAGAGAGAGAGAGAGAGAGAGAGAGAGAGAGAGAGAGAGAGAGAGAGAGAGAGAGAGAGAGAGAGAGAGAGACTGCAGCATCACTTGAGACCGGCAGCAGCAGCAGTCCCAAGCAGTGCAGGTGAGAGGAAAAAAGCCAGAGGAGTAGGAGGAGGAGGCGCATGTGGAGGAGAGAGAGAGAGACAGAATGCGGGACTCTTGGAAAAAGACGCATCTACACTCGGTCCATCCCCGAGACATCCATCCCGAACACAGGCTACATACGCTGAATTGATGATGATATTGGAATCTCAATTTTAGCCCATCAGGAGAGGCTCTAATTTTTAGTTTTATCAGAAGAAAAAAATATTCTGAGAAACTCGCTTTCATAACTTGCGTGAAGGAATCCTACGGCTTGGCACGTTGCTCCACTGCGGGAAAAAGAGGACAACGCAGCTGGATCTAAAGGTAAGAAAAGATCCAGTAGCAGCACCCCAAGTACTTTTTTTTCAAACTGATTTTCATTCCTCTTCTGGGGATGTTGAGTTAATTTTCACCCGGCATCCGGAGAGCTGAGCAGTGTTTTTTTTTTTTTTCTTCCTTTTGTGTGGTGCTGCATTGCAGTTTCTAACTGTGAAAAACGCGAGAAAAGCTGTTGTCCCAAATGTGACTGGAATAAAAACAACTTACAAATGACAATATGAACTGATACGCGTCCTCGTGTGACAGCGGGATAGCTCTCCGGTTTACGAGAAAGAAAGGGTGAAGAGGATTAATCAAAGGCTGATGAATGAGTTGTTTGTTTTTTCACAGCAGGATGGATTTTTGATATCTTTTATGGCGTCGACAGCCAAGCAAGACAACGAAATTGTTATTATAGAAGTTAAAAAAATCACTGTTCAGTAGCCTACTATAGAAGAATAAAGAAAGCCTGCACCGCTGAAGTGAACTACGGTGAGAGTGTGGAAGCTTTTCCCCGGACCTCAGGCGGCAGTCCGCAGAGAGCGATAGGGAGAAAGTAAGAAAGGATACAACAAACACCCACGCTGTGAGTTACACCAGACCACTAAACACCAATAAAGAAGAGACAAGCCACAGCTCAGAAGCAGTCAGCGGGAAGGAGAGAGGCGAGAGGAAGAAGGAGCCATGCAGAGGCTTGGTGCAGTGCACTCCTCCGCGGCGCAGGCTCTCAGCCTCGTGGTCTTAGTGCTGCAGCTGCTGACTCAGCTACCGGGTGCCGACTCAGCTCTCCGGTACCGGGTGGCGGAGGAGGGCCCACCTGACGTCAAGATTGGCAACGTGGCCGCCGACCTGGGCCTCACGGCAGGTACAGGCAGCGGGGATGTCACCTTCGCCCTGGAGAGCGGCTCCGAGTTCTTCAAGATTGACAATGTGACAGGTGAGCTGACAACAGGCCCAAGGCGCATCGACAGAGAGAAGCTCCCACAGTGCCAGATGATATTTGATGAAAATGAGTGTTTCTTGGACTTTGAGGTGTCAGTGATTGGACCACTGCAGAGCTGGGTAGACCTGTTTGAAGGCCGTGTGGTCATAACAGATATCAATGACAACACACCTTCCTTCCCCTCACCTGTGCTCCAGCTTTCAGTTGAGGAGAATCGCCCAATAGGAACCCTTTACCTGCTGCCCACAGCAACAGACAGGGATTTTGGGCGAAATGGCATTGACCGCTATGAGCTGATCCAAGATGGTGCCGTTGGGTCAGGTTCAACAAGACGCACAGCAGGAGGAAACCCCATTTCTAGAGTGGATGGACTTGGGGACCGGAGGGGTAGAAGTGGAGATATTGGAGGAGGACCCAGGAGCACTGTGTTCGAACTACAAGTTGCAGATATACCAGATGGTGAAAAACAACCACAGCTCATTGTGAAAGGCACATTGGATCGTGAGCAAAAAGATTCATATGAGCTCGTCCTCAGGGTTCGAGATGGGGGGAACCCACCACGTTCCTCCCAAGCCCTGCTTCGTGTTTCCATAACTGATGTGAATGACAACAGCCCACAGTTTGAGAGGTCCACATATGAGGCAGAAATGGCAGAAAATGCTCCTCCAGGTACACCTGTCCTCCAGGTCAGAGCTTCAGACCGCGACATTGGAGTCAACGGGCAGGTGGAGTATGTCTTTGGAGCAGCCACAGAGTCCGTCAGGCGACTTCTGCGGCTGGACGAGGCAACTGGATGGCTGAGCGTCCTTCACAGGATTGACAGGGAAGATGTGGCGCAACTGAGGTTCACAGTAACAGCCAGAGACCGGGGTCAGCCACCCCGCACTGACCGCACCACTGTGATTTTGGCTGTCCGGGATGAAAATGACAATGTCCCAGTCGTAGAAATCCGAAAGATTGGGCGGATCCCTGTTCGAGATGGTGCAGCGTTAGTACCAGAGAACGTTCTGGTGGACACACCAGTAGCTCTGGTACAGGTGTCAGACCGAGACCAGGGAGAGAATGGGGCTGTGACGTGTACAGTTGTAGGAGACGTCCCATTCACATTGAAGCCAGCTGGTGAAACAGTGCTCCCACCCCTACCTGCAGATGAAGCCTTTGACAGGTAAGCCAAACTAAAGGTAACCCATTACAGTTAGTTACAGAAATCCATTACAAAGGAAGGAACTAACTGTTTATTGATATGTAGTTCCTGAATTACTCTGAATAAAGGACTATATAATAAGTTACTTGAAACAGACTGCAGCTAGGGACTTTAGTAATAAACCAGTATTTAATCATTAGTCCCTGTCATTTTGGGTAGGATGATGCACTACTTTTCTTGAGGGAGCACACAAAAATGGTAAGTAATGTTAAGGTAATCATGAAGTAATGATGCATTTTTAATAATAGCTCAGTATAATGCACCACCTTACCCCTGAGGTGGGGTGCGGGGCAAAAACTACTATGTACATAATAAGCAAATAACATTTGGATATGTGCCATTAAGCACCTCATTCCCACATACCAGGAAGAATTAATGTAAAACTGGTTATTATTCATTAAGAAAATGGCCATAATGATTAGCCAATGGTTCATTAAGATGCCATTTAGCAATCTGTTCTTAATTCCTAATATACAGTCCTTGATTCTGAGATTTTCAGGACTTATACATTGGTTTTAAGATAGTTCCTGATATTTCTAGGTAATTCCCAGGTATGTGTACATTTCTGTAAAGTGTTAACAAATTTAAACATAACTTTTTATTACAAATGTTTTTACCAGGAGCTGGTACTGTTTTTATCCCACTTGTTTTCTAACCTTGACAATTACACATTCACCATGCAGTTGCTATAAGTCTCACCCACACTACTGCTCCAGGAGGAATTACTACAATTTCTGTTTTCCACAGAGAATACAGAGATGAGTGAAGTGTTGTTTTATGCAGATTTCATTTAAGCTTGGTTCAAGTGGTGCCACTCATTCACTAAGGCTACAGAGTGGTTTGAATGTCATACAATCTATAAACTTTGAGCAAAAATATTAATAAAAGTCAAGGGTTTTAGACTTTTAGGAATAATACTACGGTGCAGGCTATAAATGTCAGTGCTCCTCAGTCAATGGAAAGATATTTCCTAAAGCTATTGGATGGATGGAGGGAGTGAGGGAAATAGAGATGGCCATCTTAGGATATCACTGCTACTGCTCATGACACCTGTGCATTAAGGGTAGTTGTTGTATTTACTGTAGGGCTGTCCTTGACTAAAGCAATCTTGAGTCAAATTTATAATCATAAAGGTCTTCAGCAAATCGATAAATTGGTTTTCATTAAAAAATCTGTCACAGTTTCTCCAGTATTATTGTCTCTCTGCAGATGACTGCAGTCATGCAGGAAGATCTCTTAAAATGAATTGTGTATTAGAGACCAAAGCATATTTGAGCTGAAATGATTATTTGATTAACCGATTAGTTGATTGACAGAAAATGGATTGCCAACTATTTTGACAATCAATTAAAGTGTAATTTTTCAAGCAAATATTCCAGTAATACTCTGGTGCCAGCTGTTCAAATGACAGGTTTTGTGACTTGTCTTTGTTTCAAATCATTGTAATCGACACACAACACAATGCATTTTAGGATAGCATACTGTATTAGAACATACATAGACCAATACAATGACTATCAACACCCTGGTGGCTGATGAGTCTGCTAATTGACTAAAAGGGAGCAGCAGTAGTATTTTGTTTGATTATTTTACAGACAAGATCTGTATTATCTTCATCTAGGGTAGCAACCACATTCATGAAATTTATTTTTCAATTATTTTTCACAGGAATAAGAAAAAATACTTCTTACATACTTCTGCCTTGCTGGACTACGAGGCCACCAAAGAGTACAGTGTTACCATTGTGGCAGTAGATTCTGGCAGCCCCAGTCTGTCCAGCAACAGCTCACTAATGGTACGAGTGGTAGATATCAATGACCATGCCCCGACCTTTGCCCAGAGCGTTGTGGAGGTCCACTTTGCTGAGAACAATACACCTGGTGAAAGGGTAGTCACTGTGGTAGCCACAGACGCAGACAGCGGTAAGAATGCAGAGATTGCATACTCCCTGGACCCTGCTGGTAACGGGCCATTTTACATAGATGCAGATAATGGAGACATCCGTGCCACCGGGGTTCTGGACCGTGAGCAGCGAGAGAGGTATGAACTCCGTGTCATTGCCAAGGACAAGGGTACACCTTCTCTGCAAGGCTCTGCCACTGTTGTCGTCCAGGTGACTGACCGCAATGACAATGCGCCAAAGTTTGTTCAGGAAATCTTTACATTCTACGTGAAAGAAAACCTGCTTGCCAACAGCCCAGTTGGCATGGTCACCGTGACTGATGCAGACGAAGGCGAGAACGCAGAACTTAGTCTGTTTGTAGAGATGGATGGAGTTGATGAGAAGAAGACGGTAGAGAAGGTGGAAGGAGAAGATGGCGAGAAAGAGCGAGAAGAGATGTTTTCCATCGAGAACAACACAGGGACTATCTTCTCTTCTGCATCGTTTGACCGTGAAAAGCTTTCCTCCTACACCTTCCGTGTCCGGGCTGTGGATGGAGGGGAGCCCCGCAAAACTGCCACCGCCACCATCTCACTCATTGTGACAGATGAAAATGACAATGCCCCCTCAATCACCTCTCCAACCAATGAGTCCTACACCCTCCTTCCACCTGCCAGCAGTGCCCGCACAATCGTCAGGACTGTAACAGCCTTAGACTCAGACACTGGCCCAAATGCAGACCTTCGCTATGCTCTAGTGGGGGGAAATCCCTTCAGGCTCTTTGAAATTGGCCACACCAATGGAGTAATCACCCTGGCAGAACCTCTGGAGCGGCGCCACAGAGGTCTGCATCGCCTGGTAGTCCGGGTCAATGATAGTGGGGCCCCCTCTCTCTGTGCCACCGCCCTGGTTCATGTCTTCATCAACGAGAGCTTGGCCAACGCCACCCTAGTGGATGCACAGGTAATCTTTATGTATAAAGATATATTCTTCAAACTGATTTCAGCAAAATCAAGTAAAGTATATAAAAATACATGTAACTTGAATGGAAGAAATCTTAAGTAGAAAAGATAATAAAAACCCACTGTGCTATTTAGGTGTGTGCAGTTCCTCTATTGTTCCACATAGTTGGTAATGATAACCCATAATGACAGTGGTGATATTGTCCTTTGATCCATTCAAATAATGGGCACTCTGATAACACATTACAATGGAGGAGGGTGGTAATGACAACTGATTGTGGCTGTTTAAACTAAACTGGTAAGAAGATTATTTTCTTGATAGAATGAGATAAATGCACAATTTCTGCAGTGTGCATGGTGTTGCAATTTTCTGCCCATTTTTGAGGAAATAATTGTGTCTATATGTGTCCCAGATAAAGAAGCCTGTTTCTCTTTTGAAGGCTATTGGCAATGCCTGCTTCTTTGTAGTTTGAATGCTCTTTGTCCAGAATGCATTCTTATAATGACTATGTGGTTAAAATAACTGTTATTACTGAAGTAGTTCTTCTTTTATGGTACATTAAACTCAGAGCTGAGCGCATTAGGTGTATGTGTGTGTGTGTGTGTGTGTGTGTGTGTGTGTGTGTGTGTGTGTGTGTGTGTGTGTGTGTGTGTGTGTGTGTGTGTGTGTGTGTGTGTAAGAGAGAGCATGTGAGAGAGAGAGCATTAGGGTGAGTGTGTTAGAGAGGTAGAGAAAGAGAGAGAGATGTCCCTGTCCCAGTTTTGGCCTACAGTCAGTTGAACAGTGTTCATTTGAAAAGTTGCACTTTAGTAGTTTATATTGATGACGTTTGGAAGTTTTTATTGTGTCATGCATCACATTCTGAGCAGAAAAGAATTGGTCAAACTTAGAGCAAAGAAACTGAAAACCACTATAACTCTAAATGAATAATGTTTACAGGAGGAATAAAGGGAATGTGAAATACATGTGTACAAACCATATGCATAGTATTGAATAAATATGTGTGGTATAGGTTAGAGTTGGTTTGAAAGATCCACACTGAGGTGAAGAGGTAATTGACTTGACTTAAAGACATTTGAGATACCGGAAATAGCATGAGTTCTAATTTAGTGTATACCTTATGCTGGCGAAAATCTCTCTTCTCTGCCCTCATTGTATTAATCAAACGAACTTCCCATTATGCTTTAAAAAATGTTCAACAAAGCTAT